>NW_027447030.1:0-39388 GCF_038048845.1 Mixophyes fleayi | reverse complement strand
TTCATGAATCTTGAATCATGAATCATGAATTATGAATCATGAATTGAATCATGAATTATGAATCATGAATTGAATCATGAATTAAATCATGAATCATCAATCGAATCATGAATCATGAATCAAAAATCATGAATCAAATCATGAATCATGAATCGAATCATGAATCATGAATTATGAATCATGATTTGAATAATGAATCATGAATCATAAATTGAATCATGAATCATGAATCATTAATTGAATCATGAATTTAATCATGAATCATGAATCGAATCATGAATCATGAATTAAATTATGAATCATGAATCATGATTGAATCATGAATCATGAATCATGAATTGAATCATGAATCAGGAATTGATCATGATCATGAATCAAGAATCATGAATCGAATCATGAATCATAAATTGAATCACGAATCATGAATCATGAATTGAATCATGAATCAGGAATCATGAATCGAATCATGAATCGAATCATGAATCATGAATCATTAATTGAATCATGAATCATGAATCATGAATCATGAATTGAATCATGAATCATAAATCATAAATCAAATCATGAATCATGAATTGAATCAGGATTCGAATCATGAATTGAATCAGGATTCGAATCATGAATTGAATCATGAATCATGAATCTTGAATCATGAATCATGAATTGAATCATGAATCATGAATCGAATCATGAATCATGAATCATTAATTGAATCATGAATGATGAATGATGAATCATGAATCATGAATTGAATCATGAATCATGAATCATAAATCAAATCATGAATCATGAATTGAATCAGGATTCGATTCATGAATTGAATCATGAATCATGAATTGAATCATGAATCATGAATCTTGAATCATGAATCATGAATTGAATCATGAATCATGAATTATGAATCATGAATTGAATCATAAATTAAATCATGAATCATGAATTGAATCATGAATCATGAATCATAAATTGAATCATGAATCATGAATCATGAATTGAATCATGAATCATGAATTATGAATCATGAATTGAATCATAAATGAAATCATGAATCATGAATTGAATCATGAATCATGAATCACGAATTGAATCATGAATCATGAATCATGAATTGAATCATGAATCATGAATCATGACATGAATCATGAATCATGAATCATAAATCAAATCATGAATCATAAATTGAATTAGGATTTGAATCATGAATTGAATCATAAATCATGACTCATGAATCGAATCATGAATCATGAATTGAATCATGAATCATGAATGATGAATTGAATCATGAATCATGAATTATGAATCATGAATTGATTCATGAATCATAAATTATGAATCATGAATTGAATCGAGAATCATGAATCATGAATCGAATCATGAATCATGAATTATGAATCATGAATTGAATCATGAATCATGAATCATGAACCAGGAATCATGAATTGAATCATGAATTGAATCATGAATTGAATCATGAATCATGAATCGAATCATGAATCATGAATTATGAATCATGAATTGAATCATGAATCATGAATCATGAACAGGAATCATGAATTCAATCATGAATTCAATCATGAATTGAATCATGAATCGATTAATTAATTGAATCATGAATCATGAATTGAATCATGAATCATGAATCATAAATCATGAATTGAATCATGAATCATGAATAATGAATCATGAATTGAATCATGAATTGAATCATAAATCATGAATCATGAATTGAATCATGAATCATGAATCATAAATTGAATCATGAATCATGAATCATGAATTGAATCATGAATTTAATCATGAATCATGAATCGAATCATGAATCATGAATTAAATTATGAATCATGAATCATAAAATAGGAATCATGAATTGAATCATGAATCAGGAATTGAATCATGAATCATGAATTATGAATCATGAATTGATTCATGAATCATAAATTATGAATCATGAATTGAATCATGAATCAAGAATCATGAATCGAATCATGAATCATGAATCATGAATCGAATCATGAATCATGAATTGAATCATGAATCATGAATCATGAATTGAATCATGAATTAGGAATTGAATCATGAATCATTAATCATGATTCATGAATTGAATCATGAATCATGAATCATGAATCGAATCATGAATCATGAATTAAATCATGAATCATGAATCATGAATTGAATCATGAATCATGAATCATGAATTGAATCATGAATCATGAATTGAATAGTGAATTAAATCATGAATCATGAATAATAAATTGAATCATGAATCATGAATTGAATCATGGATTGAATCATGAATCATGAATCATGAATTGAATCATGAATCATGAATTGAATCATGAATCATGAATCATGAAATGAAACATGAATCATGAATCATGAATTGAATCATGAATCATGAATCATGAATCAAATCATGAATCATGAATCAAGAATCATGAATCGAATCATGAATCATGAATTGAATCATGAATCATGAATCATGAATTATGAATTAAATCATGAATCATGAATTATGAATCATGAATTGAATCATAAATCATGAATCATGAATTGAATCATGAATCATGAATCATGAATCGAGTCATGAATCATGAATCAAAAATCATGAATCAAATCATGAATCATGAATTGAATCATGAATCATGAATCATGAATTGAATCATGAATCATGAATCATGAATTGAATCATGAATCATGAATCATGAATCGAATCATGAATCATGAATTGAATCATGAATCATGAATCATAAATTGAATCATGAATCATGAATCATGAATCATGAATTGAATCATGAATCAATAATCATGAATTGAATCATGAATCATGAATCATGACATGAATCATGAATCATGAATCATAAATCAAATCATGAATCATAAATTGAATTAGGATTCGAATCATGAATTGAATCATAAATCATGAATCATGAATCAATCATGAATCATGAATTGAATCATGAATCATGAATCATGAATTTAATTATGAATCATGAATTGAATCATGAATCATGAATCATGAATCATGACATGAATCATGAATCATGAATCATAAATCAAATCATAAATCATAAATTGAATTAGGATTCGAATCATGAATTGAATAATAAATCATGAATCATAAATCGAATCATGAATTATGAATCATGAATTGAATCATGAATCATGAATCATGAATTGAATCATAAATCATGAATCATATATCGAATCATGAATCATGAATCATGAATTGAATCATGAATCATGAATTGAATCATGAATCATGAATAATGAATCACGAATCATGAATTGAATCATGAATCATGAATTATGATTAATGAATTGATTCATGAATCATAAATTAAGAATCATGAATTGAATCATGAATCATGAATCATGAATCGAATCATGAATCATGAATTATGAATCATGATTGAATCATGAATCATGAATCATAAATTGAATCATGAATTATGAATCATTAATTGAATCATTAATTTAATCATGAATCATGAATCGAATCATGAATCATGAATTAAATTATGAATCATGAATCATGAATTGAATCATGAATCATGAATCATGAATTGAATCATGAATCAGGAATTGAATCATGAATCATGAATCAAGAATCATGAATCGAATCATGAATCATAAATTGAATCATGAATCATGAATCATGAATTGAATCATGAATCAGGAATCATGAATCGAATCATGAATCATGAATCATTAATTGAATCATGAATCATGAATCATGAATCATGAATTGAATCATGAATCATGAATCATAAATCGAATCATGAATCATGAATTAAATCTGGATTCGAATCATGAATTGAGTCATGAATCATGAATCTTGAATCATGAATCATGAATTGAATCATGAATCAGGAATCATGAATCGAATCATGAATCATGAATCATTAATTGAATCATGAATCATGAATCATGAATCATGAATCATGAATAGAATCATGAATCATGAATCATAAATCAAATCATGAATCATGATTGAATCAGGATTCGATTCATGAATTGAATCATGAATCATGAATTGAATCATGAATCATGAATTATGAATCATGAATCATGAATCATAAATTGAATCATGAATCATGAATCATGAATCATGAATTGAATCATGAATCATGAATCATGAATTGAATCATGAATCATGAATCATGAATTGAATCATGAATCATGAATTATGAATCATGAATTGATTCATGAATCATAAATTATGAATCATGAATTGAATCATGAATCATGAATCATGAATCGAATCATGAATCATGAATTATGAATCATGATTTGAATCATGAATCATGAATCATAAATTGAATCATGAATCATGAATCATTAATTGAATCATGAATTTAATCATGAATCATGAATCGAATCATGAATCATGAATTAAATTATGAATCATGAATCATGAATTGAATCATGAATCAGGAATTGAATTATGAATCATGAATAATGAATCACGAATCATGAATTGAATCATGAATCATGAATTATGATTAATGAATTGATTCATGAATCATAAATTAAGAATCATGAATTGAATCATGAATCATGAATCATGAATCGAATCATGAATCATGAATTATGAATCATGATTTGAATCATGAATCATGAATCATGAATTGAATCATGAATCATGAATCATGAATTGAATCATAAATCATGAATCATATATCGAATCATGAATCATGAATCATGATTGAATCATGAATCATGAATTGAATCATGAATCATGAATAATGAATCACGAATCATGAATTGAATCATGAATCATGAATTATGATTAATGAATTGATTCATGAATCATAAATTAAGAATCATGAATTGAATCATGAATCATGAATCATGAATCGAATCATGAATCATGAATATGAATCATGATTTGAATCATGAATCATGAATCATAAATTGAATCATGAATTATGAATCATTAATTGAATCATTAATTTAATCATGAATCATGAATCGAATCATGAATCATGAATTAAATTATGAATCATGAATCATGAATTGAATCATGAATCATGAATCATGAATTGAATCATGAATCAGGAATTGAATCATGAATCATGAATCAAGAATCATGAATCGAATCATGAATCATGAATTATGAATCATGATTTGAATCATGAATCATGAATCATAAATTGAATCATGAATCATGAATCATTAATTGAGTCATGAATTTAATCATGAATCATGAATCGAATCATGAATCATGAATTAAATTATGAATCATGAATCATGAATTGAATCATGAATCATGAATCATGAATTGAATCATGAATCAGGAATTGAATCATGAATCATGAATCAAGAATCATGAATCGAATCATGAATCATAAATTGAATCATGAATCATGAATCATGAATTGAATCATGAATCAGGAATCATGAATCGAATCATGAATCATGAATCATTAATTGAATCATGAATCATGAATCATGAATCATGAATTGAATCATGAATCATGAATCGTAAATCGAATCATGAATCATGAATTAAATCTGGATTCGAATCATGAATTGAGTCATGAATCATGAATCTTGAATCATGAATCATGAATTGAATCATGAATCAGGAATCATGAATCGAATCATGAATCATGAATCATTAATTGAATCATGAATCATGAATCATGAATAGAATCATGAATCATGAATCATAAATCAAATCATGAATCATGAATTGAATCAGGATTCGATTCATGAATTGAATCATGAATCATGAATTGAATCATGAATCATGAATTATGAATCATGAATTGAATCATGAATTAAATCATGAATCATGAATCGAATCATGAATCATGAATCAAAAATCATGAATCGAATCATGAATCATGAATTGAATCATGAATCATGAATCATAAATTGAATCATGAATCATGAATCATGAATTGAATCATGAATCATGAATTATGACATGAATCATGAATCATGAATCATGACATGAATCATGAATCATGAATCATAAATCAAATCATGAATCATAAATTGATTTAGGATTCAAATCATGAATTGAATCATAAATCATGAATCATGAATCGAATCATGAATCATGAATCATGAATTGAATCATGAATCATGAATCATGAATCATGAATTGAATCATGAATCATGAATTGAATCATGAATCATGAATCATGAATTGAATCATGAATCATGAATTATGAATCATGAATTGATTCATTAATCATAAATTATGAATCATGAATTGAATCATGAATCATGAATCATGAATCGAATCATGAATCATGAATCATGAATCGAATCATGAATCATGAATTGAATCATGAATCATGAATCATGAATTGAATCATGAATTAGGAATTGAATCATGAATCATTAATCATGATTCATGAATTGAATCATGAACATGAATCATGAATCGAATCATGAATCATGAATTGAATCATGAATCATGAATCATGAATTGAATCATGATCATGAATTGAATCATGAATCATGAATTGAATAATGAATTAAATCATGAATCATGAATAATAAATTGAATCATGAATCATGAATTGAATCATGGATTGAATCATGAATCATGAATCATGAAATTGAATCATGAATCATGAATTGAATCATGAATCATGAATCATGAAATGAAACATGAATCATGAATCATGAATTGAATCATGAATCATGAATCATGAATCAAATCATGAATCATGAATCAAGAATCATGAATCGAATCATGAATCATGAATTGAATCATGAATCATGAATCATGAATTATGAATTAAATCATGAATCATGAATCATGAATCATGAATTGAATCATGAATCATGAATCATGAATTGAATCATGAATCATGAATCATGAATCGAGTCATGAATCATGAATCAAAAATCATGAATCAAATCATGAATCATGAATTGAATCATGAATCATGAATCATGAATTGAATCATGAATCATGAATCATGAATTGAATCATGAATCATGAATCATGAATCGAATCATGAATCATGAATTGAATCATGAATCATGAATCATAAATTGAATCATGAATCATGAATCATGAATCATGAATTGAATCATGAATCATGAATCATGAATCATGAATTGAATAATAAATTAAATCATGAATCATGAATAATAAATTGAATCATGAATCATGAATTAAATCATGGATTGAATCATGAATCATGAATCATGAATTGAATCATGAATCATGAATTGAATCATGAATCATGAAATGAAACATGAATCATGAATCATGAATTGAATCATCAATCATGAATCATAATTCAAATCATGAATCATGAATCAAGAATCATGAATCGAATCATGAATCATGAATTGAATCATGAATCATAAATCATGAATTATGAATTGAATCATGAATCATGAATCATGAATTGAATCATGAATCATGAATCATGATTGAATCATGAATCATGAATCATGAATCGAGTCATGAATCATGAATCATGAATTGAATCATGAATCATGAATCATGAATCGAATCATGAATCATGAATTGAATCATGAATCATGAATCATAAATTGAATCATGAATCATGAATCATGAATCATGAATTGAATCATGAATCATGAATCATGAATTGAATCATGAATCATGAATCATGACATGAATCATGAATCATGAATCATAAATCAAATCATGAATCATAAATTGAATTAGGATTCGAATCATGAATTGAATCATAAATCATGAATCATGAATCGAATCATGAATCATGAATCATGAATTGAATCATGAATCATGAATCATGAATCATGAATTGAATCATGAATCATGAATTGAATCATGATCATGAATCATGAATCATGACATGAATCATGAATCATGAATCATAAATCAAATCATAAATCATAAATTGAATTAGGATTCGAATCATGAATTGAATCATAAATCATGAATCATAAATCGAATCATGAATCATGAATCATGAATTGAATCATGAATCATGAATTGAATCATGAATCATGAATCATGAATCACGAATCATGAATTGAATCATGAATCATGAATTATGATTAATGAATTGATTCATGAATCATAAATTATGAATCATGAATTGAATCATGAATCATGAATTATGAATCGAATCATGAATCATGAATTATGAATCATGATTTGAATCATGAATCATGAATCATAAATTGAATCATGAATCATGAATCATTAATTGAGTCATGAATTTAATCATGAATCATGAATCGAATCATGAATCATGAATTAAATTATGAATCATGAATCATGAATTGAATCATGAATCATGAATCATGAATTGAATCATGAATCAGGAATTGAATCATGAATCATGAATCAAGAATCATGAATCGAATCATGAATCATAAATTGAATCATGAATCATGAATTATGAATTGAATCATGAATCAGGAATCATGAATCGAATCATGAATCATGAATCATTAATTGAATCATGAATCATGAATCATGAATCATGAATTGAATCAGGAATCATGAATCGAATCATGAATCATGAATCATTAATTGAATCATGAATCATGAATCATGAATCATGAATTGAATCATGAATCAGGAATCATGAATCGAATCATGAATCATGAATCATTAATTGAATCATGAATCATGAATCATGAATCATGAATCATGAATAGAATCATGAATCATGAATCATAAATCAAATCATGATCATGAATTGAATCAGGATTCGATTCATGAATTGAATCATGAATCATGAATTGAATCATGAATCATGAATCTTGAATCATGAATCATGAATTGAATCATGAATCATGAATTATGAATCATGAATTGAATCATGAATTAAATCATGATCATGAATCGAATCATGAATCATGAATCAAAAATCATGAATCGAATCATGAATCATGAATTGAATCATGAATCATGAATCATAAATTGAATCATGAATCATGAATCATGAATTGAATCATGAATCATGAATCATGAATTGAATCATGAATCATGAATCATGACATGAATCATGAATCATGAATCATAAATCAAATCATGAATCATAAATTGATTTAGGATTCAAATCATGAATTGAATCATAAATCATGAATCATGAATCGAATCATGAATCATGAATCATGAATTGAATCATGAATCATGAATCATGAATCATGAATTGAATCATGAATCATGAATTGAATCATGAATCATGAATCATGAATTGAATCATGAATCATGAATTATGAATCATGAATTGATTCATGAATCATAAATTATGAATCATGAATTGAATCATGAATCAAGAATCATGAATCGAATCATGAATCATGAATCATGAATCGAATCATGAATCATGAATTGAATCATGAATCATGAATCATGATTGAATCATGATTTAGGAATTGAATCATGAATCATTAATCATGATTCATGAATTGAATCATGAATCATGAATCATGAATCGAATCATGAATCATGAATTGAATCATGAATCATGAATCATGAATTGAATCATGAATCATGAATCATGAATTGAATCATGAATCATGAATTGAATAGTGAATTAAATCATGAATCATGAATAATAAATTGAATCATGAATCATGAATTGAATCATGGATTGAATCATGAATCATGAATCATGAATCATGAATCATGAATTGAATCATGAATCATGAATTGAATCATGAATCATGAATCATGAAATGAAACATGAATCATGAATCATGAATTGAATCATGAATCATGAATCATGAATCAAATCATGAATCATGAATCAAGAATCATGAATCGAATCATGAATCATGAATTGAATCATGAATCATGAATCATGAATTATGAATTAAATCATGAATCATGAATTATGAATCATGAATTGAATCATAAATCATGAATCATGAATTGAATCATGAATCATGAATCATGAATCGAGTCATGAATCATGAATCAAAAATCATGAATCAAATCATGAATCATGAATTGAATCATGAATCATGAATCATGAATTGAATCATGAATCATGAATCATGAATTGAATCATGAATCATGAATCATGAATCGAATCATGAATCATGAATTGAATCATGAATCATGAATCATAAATTGAATCATGAATCATGAATCATGAATCATGAATTGGATCATGAATCAATAATCATGAATTGAATCATGAATCATGAATCATGACATGAATCATGAATCATGAATCATAAATCAAATCATGAATCATAAATTGAATTAGGATTCGAATCATGAATTGAATCATAAATCATGAATCATGAATCGAATCATGAATCATGAATTGAATCATGAATCATGAATCATGAATTTAATTATGAATCATGAATTGAATCATGAATCATGAATCATGAATCATGACATGAATCATGAATCATGAATCATAAATCAAATCATAAATCATAAATTGAATTAGGATTCGAATCATGAATTGAATAATAAATCATGAATCATAAATCGAATCATGAATTATGAATCATGAATTGAATCATGAATCATGAATCATGAATTGAATCATAAATCATGAATCATATATCGAATCATGAATCATGAATCATGAATTGAATCATGAATCATGAATTGAATCATGAATCATGAATAATGAATCACGAATCATGAATTGAATCATGAATCATGAATTATGATTAATGAATTGATCATGAATCATAAATTAAGAATCATGAATTGAATCATGAATCATGAATCATGAATCGAATCATGAATCATGAATTATGAATCATGATTTGAATCATGAATCATGAATCATAAATTAAATCATGAATTATGATCATTAATTGAATCATTAATTAATCATGAATCATGAATCGAATCATGAATCATGAATTAAATTATGAATCATGAATCATGAATTGAATCATGAATCATGAATCATGAATTGAATCAGGAATCAGGAATTGAATCATGAATCATGAATCAAGAATCATGAATCGAATCATGAATCATAAATTGAATCATGAATCATGAATCATGAATTGAATCATGAATCAGGAATCATGAATCGAATCATGAATCATGAATCATTAATTGAATCATGAATCATGAATCATGAATCATGAATTGAATCATGAATCATGAATCATAAATCGAATCATGAATCATGAATTAAATCTGGATTCGAATCATGAATTGAGTCATGAATCATGAATCTTGAATCATGAATCATGAATTGAATCATGAATCAGGAATCATGAATCGAATCATGAATCATGAATCATTAATTGAATCATGAATCATGAATCATGAATCATGAATCATGAATAGAATCATGAATCATGAATCATAAATCAAATCATGAATCATGAATTGAATCAGGATTCGATTTGAATTGAATCATGAATCATGAATTGAATCATGAATCTTGAATCATGAATCATGAATTGAATCATGAATCATGAATTATGAATCATGAATCATAAATTGAATCATGAATCATGAATCATGAATCATGAATTGAATCATGAATCATGAATCATGAATTGAATCATGAATCAT
Source organism: Mixophyes fleayi (assembly GCF_038048845.1). Classification (NCBI taxonomy): domain Eukaryota; kingdom Metazoa; phylum Chordata; class Amphibia; order Anura; family Limnodynastidae; genus Mixophyes; species Mixophyes fleayi. Next base: position 27,903 of record NW_027447030.1, on the reverse strand, counting down.
GAATCATGACATGAATCATGAATCATGAATCATAAATCAAATCATGAATCATAAATTGAATTAGGATTCGAATCATGAATTGAATCATAAATCATGAATCATGAATCGAATCATGAATCATGAATCATGAATTGAATCATGAATCATGAATCATGAATCATGAATTGAATCATGAATCATGAATCATGAATTGAATCATGAATCATGAATTATGAATCATGAATTGATTCATGAATCATAAATTATGAATCATGAATTGAATCATGAATCATGAATCATGAATCGAATCATGAATCATGAATTATGAATCATGATTTGAATCATGAATCATGAATCATAAATTGAATCATGAATCATGAATCATTAATTGAATCATGAATTTAATCATGAATCATGAATCGAATCATGAATCATGAATTTAATTATGAATCATGAATCATGAATTGAATCATGAATCATGAATCATGAATTGAATCATGAATCAGGAATTGAATTATGAATCATGAATAATGAATCACGAATCATGTATTGAATCATGAATCATGAATTATGATTAATGAATTGATTCATGAATCATAAATTAAGAATCATGAATTGAATCATGAATCATGAATCATGAATCGAATCATGAATCATGAATTATGAATCATGATTTGAATCATGAATCATGAATCATAAATTGAATCATGAATTATGAATCATGAATTGAATCATGAATCATGAATCATGAATTGAATCATAAATCATGAATCATATATCGAATCATGAATCATGAATCATGAATTGAATCATGAATCATGAATTGAATCATGAATCATAAATTAAGAATCATGAATTGAATCATGAATCATGAATTATGATTAATGAATTGATTCATGAATCATAAATTACGAATCATGAATTGAATCATGAATCATGAATCATGAATCGAATCATGAATCATGAATTATGAATCATGATTTGAATCATGAATCATGAATCATAAATTGAATCATGAATTATGAATCATTAATTGAATCATTAATTTAATCATGAATCATGAATCGAATCATGAATCATGAATTAAATTATGAATCATGAATCATGAATTGAATCATGAATCATGAATCATGAATTGAATCATGAATCAGGAATTGAATCATGAATCATGAATCAAGAATCATGAATCGAATCGTGAATCATAAATTGAATCATGAATCATGAATCATGAATTGAATCATGAATCAGGAATCATGAATCGAATCATGAATCATGAATCATTAATTGAATCATGAATCATGAATCATGAATCATGAATTGAATCATGAATCATGAATCATAAATCGAATCATGAATCATGAATTAAATCTGGATTCGAATCATGAATTGAGTCATGAATCATGAATCTTGAATCATGAATCATGAATTGAATCATGAATCAGGAATCATGAATCGAATCATGAATCATGAATCATTAATTGAATCATGAATCATGAATCATGAATCATGAATCATGAATAGAATCATGAATCATGAATCAAAAATCAAATCATGAATCATGAATTGAATCAGGATTCGATTCATGAATTGAATCATGAATCATGAATTGAATCATGAATCTTGAATCATGAATCATGAATTGAATCATGAATCATGAATTATGAATCATGAATCATGAATCATAAATTGAATCATGAATCATGAATCATGAATTGAATCATGAATCATGAATCATGAATTGAATCATGAATCATGAATCATGACATGAATCATGAATCATGAATCATAAATCAAATCATGAATCATAAATTGAATTAGGATTCGAATCATGAATTGAATCATAAATCATGAATCATGAATCGAATCATGAATCATGAATCATGAATTGAATCATGAATCATGAATCATGAATCGAATCATGAATCATGAATCATGAATTGAATCATGAATCATGAATCATGAATCATGAATTGAATCATGAATCATGAATCATGAATTGAATCATGAATCATGAATTATGAATCATGAATTGATTCATGAATCATAAATTATGAATCATGAATTGAATCATGAATCATGAATCATGAATCGAATCATGAATCATGAATTATGAATCATGATTTGAATCATGAATCATGAATCATAAATTGAATCATGAATCATGAATCATTAATTGAATCATGAATTTAATCATGAATCATGAATCGAATCATGAATCATGAATTAAATTATGAATCATGAATCATGAATTGAATCATGAATCATGAATCATGAATTGAATCATGAATCAGGAATTGAATTATGAATCATGAATCAAGAATCATGAATCGAATCATGAATCATAAATTGAATCATGAATCATGAATCATGAATTGAATCATGAATCAGGAATCATAATTCGAATCATGAAATATGAATCATTAATTGAATCATGAATCATGAATCATGAATCATGAATTGAATCATGAATCATGAATCATAAATCGAATCATGAATCATGAATTGAATCAGGATTCGAATCATGAATTGAATCATGAATCATGAATCTTGAATCATGAATCATGAATTGAATCATGAATCAGGAATCATGAATCGAATCATGAATCATGAATTGAATCAGGATTCGAATCATGAATTGAATCATGAATCATGAATCTTGAATCATGAATCATGAATTGAATCATGAATCAGGAATCATGAATCGAATCATGAATCATGAATCATTAATTGAATCATGAATCATGAATCATGAATCATGAATCATGAATAGAATCATGAATCATGAATCATAAATCGAATCATGAATCATGAATTGAATCATGAATCATGAATCATGAATTGAATCATGAATCAGGAATTGAATCATGAATCATGAATCAAGAATCATGAATCGAATCATGAATCATAAATTGAATCACGAATCATGAATCATGAATTGAATCATGAATCAGGAATCATGAATCGAATCATGAATCATGAATCATTAATTGAATCATGAATCATGAATCATGAATCATGAATTGAATCATGAATCATGAATCATAAATCAAATCATGAATCATGAATTGAATCAGGATTCGAATCATGAATTGAATCAGGATTCGAATCATGAATTGAATCATGAATCATGAATCTTGAATCATGAATCATGAATTGAATCATGAATCAGGAATCATGAATCGAATCATGAATCATGAATCATTAATTGAATCATGAATGATGAATCATGAATCATGAATCATGAATTGAATCATGAATCATGAATCATAAATCAAATCATGAATCATGAATTGAATCAGGATTCGATTCATGAATTGAATCATGAATCATGAATTGAATCATGAATCATGAATCTTGAATCATGAATCATGAATTGAATCATGAATCATGAATTATGAATCATGAATTGAATCATAAATTAAATCATGAATCATGAATTGAATCATGAATCATGAATCATAAATTGAATCATGAATCATGAATCATGAATTGAATCATGAATCATGAATTATGAATCATGAATTGAATCATAAATGAAATCATGAATCATGAATTGAATCATGAATCATGAATCACGAATTGAATCATGAATCATGAATCATGAATTGAATCATGAATCATGAATCATGACATGAATCATGAATCATGAATCATAAATCAAATCATGAATCATAAATTGAATTAGGATTTGAATCATGAATTGAATCATAAATCATGACTCATGAATCGAATCATGAATCATGAATTGAATCATGAATCATGAATGATGAATTGAATCATGAATCATGAATTATGAATCATGAATTGATTCATGAATCATAAATTATGAATCATGAATTGAATCGAGAATCATGAATCATGAATCGAATCATGAATCATGAATTATGAATCATGAATTGAATCATGAATCATGAATCATGAACCAGGAATCATGAATTGAATCATGAATTGAATCATGAATTGAATCATGAATCATGAATCGAATCATGAATCATGAATTATGAATCATGAATTGAATCATGAATCATGAATCATGAACCAGGAATCATGAATTCAATCATGAATTCAATCATGAATTGAATCATGAATCGATTAATGAATTGAATCATGAATCATGAATTGAATCATGAATCATGAATCATAAATCATGAATTGAATCATGAATCATGAATCATGAATTGAATCATGAATCATGAATCATAAATTGAATCATGAATCATGAATCATGAATTGAATCATGAATTTAATCATGAATCATGAATCGAATCATGAATCATGAATTTAATTATGAATCATGAATCATAAAATAGGAATCATGAATTGAATCATGAATCAGGAATTGAATCATGAATCATGAATTATGAATCATGAATTGATTCATGAATCATAAATTATGAATCATGAATTGAATCATGAATCAAGAATCATGAATCGAATCATGAATCATGAATCATGAATCGAATCATGAATCATGAATTGAATCATGAATCATGAATCATGAATTGAATCATGAATTAGGAATTGAATCATGAATCATTAATCATGATTCATGAATTGAATCATGAATCATGAATCATGAATCGAATCATGAATCATGAATTGAATCATGAATCATGAATCATGAATTGAATCATGAATCATGAATCATGAATTGAATCATGAATCATGAATTGAATAGTGAATTAAATCATGAATCATGAATAATAAATTGAATCATGAATCATGAATTGAATCATGGATTGAATCATGAATCATGAATCATGAATTGAATCATGAATCATGAATTGAATCATGAATCATGAATCATGAAATGAAACATGAATCATGAATCATGAATTGAATCATGAATCATGAATCATGAATCAAATCATGAATCATGAATCAAGAATCATGAATCGAATCATGAATCATGAATTGAATCATGAATCATGAATCATGAATTATGAATTAAATCATGAATCATGAATTATGAATCATGAATTGAATCATAAATCATGAATCATGAATTGAATCATGAATCATGAATCATGAATCGAGTCATGAATCATGAATCAAAAATCATGAATCAAATCATGAATCATGAATTGAATCATGAATCATGAATCATGAATTGAATCATGAATCATGAATCATGAATTGAATCATGAATCATGAATCATGAATTGAATCATGAATCATGAATTGAATCATGAATCATGAATCATAAATTGAATCATGAATCATGAATCATGAATCATGAATTGAATCATGAATCAATAATCATGAATTGAATCATGAATCATGAATCATGACATGAATCATGAATCATGAATCATAAATCAAATCATAAATCATAAATTGAATTAGGATTCGAATCATGAATTGAATAATAAATCATGAATCATAAATCGAATCATGAATTATGAATCATGAATTGAATCATGAATCATGAATCATGAATTGAATCATAAATCATGAATCATATATCGAATCATGAATCATGAATCATGAATTGAATCATGAATCATGAATTGAATCATGAATCATGAATAATGAATCACGAATCATGAATTGAATCATGAATCATGAATTATGATTAATGAATTGATTCATGAATCATAAATTAAGAATCATGAATTGAATCATGAATCATGAATCATGAATCGAATCATGAATCATGAATTATGAATCATGATTTGAATCATGAATCATAAATTGAATCATGAATTATGAATCATTAATTGAATCATTAATTTAATCATGAATCATGAATCGAATCATGAATCATGAATTAAATTATGAATCATGAATCATGAATTGAATCATGAATCATGAATCATGAATTGAATCATGAATCAGGAATTGAATCATGAATCATGAATCAAGAATCATGAATCGAATCATGAATCATAAATTGAATCATGAATCATGAATCATGAATTGAATCATGAATCAGGAATCATGAATCGAATCATGAATCATGAATCATTAATTGAATCATGAATCATGAATCATGAATCATGAATTGAATCATGAATCATGAATCATAAATCGAATCATGAATCATGAATTAAATCTGGATTCGAATCATGAATTGAGTCATGAATCATGAATCTTGAATCATGAATCATGAATTGAATCATGAATCAGGAATCATGAATCGAATCATGAATCATGAATCATTAATTGAATCATGAATCATGAATCATGAATCATGAATCATGAATAGAATCATGAATCATGAATCATAAATCAAATCATGAATCATGAATTGAATCAGGATTCGATTCATGAATTGAATCATGAATCATGAATTGAATCATGAATCTTGAATCATGAATCATGAATTGAATCATGAATCATGAATTATGAATCATGAATCATGAATCATAAATTGAATCATGAATCATGAATCATGATTGAATCATGAATCATGAATCATGAATTGAATCATGAATCATGAATCATGACATGAATCATGAATCATGAATCATAAATCAAATCATGAATCATAAATTGAATTAGGATTCGAATCATGAATTGAATCATAAATCATGAATCATGAATCGAATCATGAATCATGAATCATGAATTGAATCATGAATCATGAATCATGAATCATGAATTGAATCATGAATCATGAATCATGAATTGAATCATGAATCATGAATTATGAATCATGAATTGATTCATGAATCATAAATTATGAATCATGAATTGAATCATGAATCATGAATCATGAATCGAATCATGAATCATGAATTATGAATCATGATTTGAATCATGAATCATGAATCATAAATTGAATCATGAATCATTAATTGAATCATGAATTTAATCATGAATCATGAATCGAATCATGAATCATGAATTAAATTATGAATCATGAATCATGAATTGAATCATGAATCATGAATCATGAATTGAATCATGAATCAGGAATTGAATTATGAATCATGAATAATGAATCACGAATCATGAATTGAATCATGAATCATGAATTATGATTAATGAATTGATTCATGAATCATAAATTAAGAATCATGAATTGAATCATGAATCATGAATCATGAATCGAATCATGAATCATGAATTATGAATCATGATTTGAATCATGAATCATGAATCATAAATTGAATCATGAATTATGAATCATGAATTGAATCATGAATCATGAATCATGAATTGAATCATAAATCATGAATCATATATCGAATCATGAATCATGAATCATGAATTGAATCATGAATCATGAATTGAATCATGAATCATGAATAATGAATCACGAATCATGAATTGAATCATGAATCATGAATTATGATTAATGAATTGATTCATGAATCATAAATTAAGAATCATGAACTGAATCATGAATCATGAATCATGAATCGAATCATGAATCATGAATTATGAATCATGATTTGAATCATGAATCATGAATCATAAATTGAATCATGAATTATGAATCATTAATTGAATCATTAATTTAATCATGAATCATGAATCGAATCATGAATCATGAATTAAATTATGAATCATGAATCATGAATTGAATCATGAATCATGAATCATGAATTGAATCATGAATCAGGAATTGAATCATGAATCATGAATCAAGAATCATGAATCGAATCATGAATCATAAATTGAATCATGAATCATGAATCATGAATTGAATCATGAATCAGGAATCATGAATCGAATCATGAATCATGAATCATTAATTGAATCATGAATCATGAATCATGAATCATGAATTGAATCATGAATCATGAATCATAAATCGAATCATGAATCATGAATTAAATCTGGATTCGAATCATGAATTGAGTCATGAATCATGAATCTTGAATCATGAATCATGAATTGAATCATGAATCAGGAATCATGAATCGAATCATGAATCATGAATCATTAATTGAATCATGAATCATGAATCATGAATCATGAATCATGAATAGAATCATGAATCATGAATCATAAATCAAATCATGAATCATGAATTGAATCAGGATTCGATTCATGAATTGAATCATGAATCATGAATTGAATCATGAATCTTGAATCATGAATCATGAATTGAATCATGAATCATGAATTATGAATCATGAATCATGAATCATAAATTGAATCATGAATCATGAATCATGAATCATGAATTGAATCATGAATCATGAATCATGAATTGAATCATGAATCATGAATCATGACATGAATCATGAATCATGAATCATAAATCAAATCATGAATCATAAATTGAATTAGGATTCGAATCATGAATTGAATCATAAATCATGAATCATGAATCGAATCATGAATCATGAATCATGAATTGAATCATGAATCATGAATCATGAATTGAATCATGAATCATGAATCATGAATTGAATCATGAATCATGAATTATGAATCATGAATTGATTCATGAATCATAAATTATGAATCATGAATTGAATCATGAATCATGAATCATGAATCGAATCATGAATCATGAATTATGAATCATGATTTGAATCATGAATCATGAATCATAAATTGAATCATGAATCATGAATCATTAATTGAATCATGAATTTAATCATGAATCATGAATCGAATCATGAATCATGAATTAAATTATGAATCATGAATCATGAATTGAATCATGAATCATGAATCATGAATTGAATCATGAATCAGGAATTGAATTATGAATCATGAATCAAGAATCATGAATCGAATCATGAATCATAAATTGAATCATGAATCATGAATCATGAATTGAATCATGAATCAGGAATCATGAATCGAATCATGAAATATGAATCATTAATTGAATCATGAATGATGAATCATGAATCATGAATTGAATCATGAATCATGAATCATAAATCGAATCATGAATCATGAATTGAATCAGGATTCGAATCATGAATTGAATCATGAATCATGAATCTTGAATCATGAATCATGAATTAAATCATGAATCAGGAATCATGAATCGAATCATGAATCATGAATTGAATCAGGATTCGATTCATGAATTGAATCATGAATCATGAATCTTGAATCATGAATCATGAATTGAATCATAAATCATGAATTATGAATCATGAATTGAATCATGAATTAAATCATGAATCATCAATCGAATCATGAATCATGAATCAAAAATCATGAATCAAATCATGAATCATGAATCGAATCATGAATCATGAATTATGAATCATGATTTGAATAATGAATCATGAATCATAAATTGAATCATGAATCATGAATCATTAATTGAATCATGAATTTAATCATGAATCATGAATCGAATCATGAATCATGAATTAAATTATGAATCATGAATCATGAATTGAATCATGAATCATGAATCATGAATTGAATCATGAATCAGGAATTGAATCATGAATCAAGAATCATGAATCGAATCATGAATCATAAATTGAATCACGAATCATGAATCATGAATTGAATCATGAATCAGGAATCATGAATCGAATCATGAATCATGAATCATTAATTGAATCATGAATCATGAATCATGAATCATGAATTGAATCATGAATCATGAATCATAAATCAAATCATGAATCATGAATTGAATCAGGATTCGATTCGTGAATTGAATCAGGATTCGAATCATGAATTGAATCATGAATCATGAATTGAATCATGAATCAGGAATCATGAATCGAATCATGAATCATGAATCATTAATTGAATCATGAATGATGAATCATGAATCATGAATCATGAATTGAATCATGAATCATGAATCATAAATCAAATCATGAATCATGAATTGAATCAGGATTCGATTCATGAATTGAATCATGAATCATGAATCGAATCATGAATGATGAATCTTGAATCATGAATCATGAATTGAATCATGAATCATGAATTATGAATCATGAATTGAATCATAAATTAAATCATGAATCATGAATTGAATCATGAATCATGAATCATAAATTGAATCATGAATCATGAATCATGAATTGAATCATGAATCATGAATTATGAATCATGAATTGAATCATAAATGAAATCATGAATCATGAATTGAATCATGAATCACGAATTGAATCATGAATCATGAATCATGAATTGAATCATGAATCATGAATCATGACATGAATCATGAATCATGAATCATAAATCAAATCATGAATCATAAATTGAATTAGGATTTGAATCATGAATTGAATCATAAATCATGACTCATGAATCGAATCATGAATCATGAATTGAATCATGAATCATGAATGATGAATTGAATCATGAATCATGAATTATGAATCATGAATTGATTCATGAATCATAAATTATGAATCATGAATTGAATCGAGAATCATGAATCATGAATCGAATCATGAATCATGAATTATGAATCATGAATTGAATCATGAATCATGAATCATGAACCAGGAATCATGAATTGAATCATGAATTGAATCATGAATTGAATCATGAATCATGAATCGAATCATGAATCATGAATTATGAATCATGAATTGAATCATGAATCATGAATCATGAACCAGGAATCATGAATTCAATCATGAATTCAATCATGAATTGAATCATGAATCGATTAATGAATTGAATCATGAATCATGAATTGAATCATGAATCATGAATCATAAATCATGAATTGAATCATGAATCATGAATAATGAATCATGAATTGAATCATGAATTGAATCATAAATCATGAATCAAGAATTGAATCATGAATCATGAATCATAAATTGAATCATGAATCATGAATCATGAATTGAATCATGAATTTAATCATGAATCATGAATCAAATCATGAATTATGAATTAAATTATGAATCATGAATCATAAAATAGGAATCATGAATTGAATCATGAATCAGGAATTGAATCATGAATCATGAATCATGAATTGAATCATGAATCATGAATCATGAATCGAATCATGAATCATGAATTGAATCATGAATCATGAATTGAATCATGAATCATAAATTATGAATCATGAATTGAATCATGAATCATGAATTGAATCATGAATCATGAATCATGAATTGAATCATGAATCATGAATCTTGAATAATGAATCATGAATTGAATCTTGAATCATGAATTATGAATCATGAATTGAATCATGAAGAATGAATTGAATCATGAATCATGAATCATGAATTGAATCATAAATCATGAATCATGAATCGAATCATGAATCATGAATCATGAATCATAAATCAAATCATGAATCATAAATTGAATTAAGATTCAAATCATGAAATGAATCATAAATCATGAATCATGAATCGAATCATGAATCATGAATCATGAATTGGATCATAAATCATGAATCATGAATCGAATCATGAATCATGAATCATGAATTGAATCATAAATCATGAATCATGAATCATGAATCATGAATTGAATCATGAATCATGAATCATGAATTGAATCATGAATCATGAATCATGAATTGAATCATGAATCATGAATCATGAATCATGAATTGAATCATAAATCATGAATCATGAATCAAATCATGAATCATGAATCATGAATTGAATCATGAATCATGAATCATGAATCATGAATTGAATCATGAATCATGAATTATGAATCATGAATTGAATCATGAATCATGAATTGAATCATAAATCATGAATCATGAATCGAATCATGAATCATGAATCATGATATGAATTATGAATCATGAATTGAATCATAAATCATAAATCATGAATCATGAATGATGAATTGAATCATGAATCATGAATTATGAATCATGAATTGATTCATGAATCATAAATTATGAATCATGAATTGAATCGAGAATCATGAATCATGAATCGAATCATGAATCATGAATCATGAATCATGAATCATGAACCAGGAATCATGAATTGAATCATGAATTGAATCATGAATTGAATCATGAATTGAATCATGAATTGAATCATGAATCATGAATCGAATCATGAATCATGAATTATGAATCATGAATTGAATCATGAATCATGAATCATGAACCAGGAATCATGAATTGAATCATGAATCATGAATTATGAATCATGAATCGATTAATGAATTGAATCATGAATCATGAATTGAATCATGAATCATGAATCATAAATCATGAATTGAATCATGAATCATGAATAATGATTCATGAATTGAATCATGAATTGAATCATAAATCATGAATCATGAATTGAATCATGAATCATGAATCATAAATTGAATCATGAATCATGAATCATGAATTGAATCATGAATCATGAATCATGAATTGGATCATAAATCATGAATCATGAATCGAATCATGAATCATGAATCATGAATTGAATCATGAATCAGGAATCATGAATCAGGAATCATGAATCATGAATCATGAATTGAATCAGGATTCGATTCATGAATTGAATCATGAATCATGAATCTTGAATCATGAATCATGAATTGAATCATGAATTAAATCATGAATCATCAATCGAATCATGAATCATGAATCAAAAATCATGAATCAAATCATGAATCATGAATCGAATCATGAATCATGAATTATGAATCATGATTTGAATAATGAATCATGAATCATAAATTGAATCATGAATCATGAATCATTAATTGAATCATGAATTTAATCATGAATCATGAATCGAATCATGAATCATGAATTAAATTATGAATCATGAATCATGAATTGAATCATGAATCATGAATCATGAATTGAATCATGAATCAGGAATTGAATCATGAATCAAGAATCATGAATCGAATCATGAATCATAAATTGAATCACGAATCATGAATCATGAATTGAATCATGAATCAGGAATCATGAATCGAATCATGAATCATGAATCATGAATTGAATCATGAATCATGAATCATGAATCATGAATTGAATCATGAATCATGAATCATAAATCAAATCATGAATCATGAATTGAATCAGGATTCGAATCATGAATTGAATCAGGATTCGAATCATGAATTGAATCATGAATCATGAATCTTGAATCATGAATCATGAATTGAATCATGAATCAGGAATCATGAATCGAATCATGAATCATGAATCAATAATTGAATCATGAATGATGAATCATGAATCATGAATCATGAATTGAATCATGAATCATGAATCATAAATCAAATCATGAATCATGAATTGAATCAGGATTCGATTCATGAATTGAATCATGAATCATGAATTGAATCATGAATCATGAATCTTGAATCATGAATCATAAATTGAATCATGAATCATGAATTATGAATCATGAATTGAATCATAAATTAAATCTTGAATCATGAATCATGAATCATAAATTGAATCATGAATCATGAATCATGAATTGAATCATGAATCATGAATTATGAATCATGAATTGAATCATAAATGAAATCATGAATCATGAATTGAATCATGAATCATGAATCACGAATTGAATCATGAATCATGAATCATGAATTGAATCATGAATCATGAATCATGAATCATGAATCATAAATCAAATCATGAATCATAAATTGAATTAGGATTTGAATCATGAATTGAATCATAAATCATGACTCATGAATCGAATCATGAATCATGAATCATGAATTGAATCATGAATCATGAATCATGAATTGAATCATGAATCATGAATTGAATCATGAATCATGAATCATGAATTGAATCATAAATCATGAATCATGAATCGAATCATGAATCATGAATTGAATCATGAATAATGAATTGAATCATAAATCATAAATCATAAATCATGAATCATGAATCATGAATTATGAATCATGAATTGATTCATGAATCATAAATTATGAATCATGAATTGAATCGAGAATCATGAATCATGAATCGAATCATGAATCATGAATTGAATCATGAATTGAATCATGAATCATGAATCGAATCATGAATCATGAATTATGAATCATGAATTGAATCATGAATCATGAATAATGAATCATGAATTGAATCATGAATTGAATCATAAATCATGAATCATGAATTGAATCATGAATCATGAATCATAAATTGAATCATGAATCATGAATCATGAATTCAATCATGAATTTAATCATGAATTGAATCATGAATCGATTAATGAATTGAATCATGAATCATGAATTGAATCATGAATCATGAATCATAAATCATGAATTGAATCATGAATCATGAATAATGAATCATGAATTGAATCATGAATTGAATCATAAATCATGAATCATGAATTGAATCATGAATCATGAATCATGAATTGAATCATGAATCATGAATTGAATCATGAATCATAAATTATGAATCATGAATTGAATCATGAATTAAATTATGAATCATGAATCATAAAATAGGAATCATGAATTGAATCATGAATCAGGAATTGAATCATGAATCATGAATAATGAATCATGAATCATGAATTGAATCATGAATCATGAATCATGAATCAAATCATGAATCATGAATTGAATCATGAATCATGAATTGAATCATGAATCATAAATTATGAATCATGAATTGAATCATGAATCATGAATTGAATCATGAATCATGAATCATGAATTGAATCATGAATCATGAATCTTGAATAATGAATCATGAATTGAATCTTGAATCATGAATTATGAATCATGAATTGAATCATGAAGAATGAATTGAATCATGAATCATGAATCATGAATTGAATCATAAATCATGAATCATGAATCGAATCATGAATCATGAATCATGAATCATAAATCAAATCATGAATCATAAATTGAATTAAGATTCAAATCATGAAATGAATCATAAATCATGAATCATGAATCGAATCATGAATCATGAATCATGAATTGGATCATAAATCATGAATCATGAATCGAATCATGAATCATGAATCATGAATTGAATCATGAATCATGAATTGAATCATAAATCATGAATCATGAATCATGAATCATGAATTGAATCATGAATCATGAATCATGAATCATGAATTGAATCATGAATCATGAATCATGAATTGAATCATGAATCATGAATCATGAATCATGAATCATGAATTGAATCATAAATCATGAATCATGAATCAAATCATGAATCATGAATCATGAATTGAATCATGAATCATGAATCATGAATCATGAATTGAATCATGAATCATGAATTATGAATCATGAATTGAATCATGAATCATGAATTGAATCATAAATCATGAATCATGAATCGAATCATGAATCATGAATCATGATATGAATTATGAATCATGAATTGAATCATAAATCATAAATCATGAATCATGAATGATGAATTGAATCATGAATCATGAATTATGAATCATGAATTGATTCATGAATCATAAATTATGAATCATGAATTGAATCGAGAATTAGGAATCATGAATCGAATCATGAATCATGAATCGAATCATGAATCATGAATTATGAATCATGAATTGAATCATGAATCATGAATCATGAACCAGGAATCATGAATTGAATCATGAATTGAATCATGAATTGAATCATGAATTGAATCATGAATCATGAATCGAATCATGAATCATGAATTATGAATCATGAATTGAATCATGAATCATGAATCATGAACCAGGAATCATGAATTGAATCATGAATTGAATCATGAATCAATTAATGAATTGAATCATGAATCATGAATTGAATCATGAATCATGAATCATAAATCATGAATTGAATCATGAATCATGAATAATGATTCATGAATTGAATCATGAATTGAATCATAAATCATGAATCATGAATTGAATCATGAATCATGAATCATAAATTGAATCATGAATCATGAATTGAATCATGAATTTAATCATGAATCATGAATTGAATCATGAATCATGAATTAAATTATGAATTATGAATCATAAAATAGGAATCATGAATTGAATCATGAATCATGAATCATGAATCGAATCATGAATCATGAATTGAATCATGAATCATGAATTGAATCATGAATAATAAATTATGAATCATGAATTGAATCATGAATCATGAATTGAATCATGAATCATGAATCATGAATTGAATCATGAATCATGAATCTTGAATAATGAATCATGAATTGAATCATGAATCATGAATTATGAATCATGAATTGAATCATGAATCATGAATCATGATTGAATCATGAATCATGAATCATTAATCATGACATGAATCATGAATCATGAATCATAAATCAAATCATGAATCATAAATTGAATTAAGATTCAAATCATGAAATGAATCATAAATCATGAATCATGAATCGAATCATGAATCATGAATCATGAATTGGATCATAAATCATGAATCATGAATCGAATCATGAATCATGAATCATGAATTGAATCATGAATCATGAATTGAATCATAAATCATGAATCATGAATCATGAATCATGAATTGAATCATGAATCATGAATCATGAATTGAATCATGAATCATGAATCATGAATTGAATCATGAATCATGAATCATGAATCATGAATTGAATCATGAATCATGAAGTGAATCATGAATCATGAATCATAAATCGAATCATGAATCATGAATTGAATCAGGATTCGAATCATGAATTGAATCATGAATCATGAATCATGAATCATGAATCATGAATTGAATCATGAATCATGAATCATGAATTGAATCATGAATCATGAATTGAATCATGAATCATGAATCATGAATTGAATCATGAATCATGAATTATGAATCATGAATTGAATCATGAATCATATCTTGAATCATGAATCAAATCATGAATCATGAATCGAATCATGAATTGAATCATAATTCATGAATCGAATCATGAATCATGAATCGAATCATGAATCTTGAATCATGAATTGAATCATGAATCATGAATCATGAATCATGAATTGAATCATGAATCATGAATCATGAATCGAATTATGAATCATGAATCAATAATCATGAATTGAATCATGAATCATGAATTGAATAATGAATCATGAATCATGAATCATGAATCATGATTCATGAAGTGAATCATGAATCATGAATCATGAATCGAATCATGAATCATGAATCAAAAATCATGATTCAAATCATGAATCATCAATTGAATTATGAATCATGAATTGAATCATAAATCATGAATAATAAATCGAATCATGAATCATGAATCATGAATCATGAATCAGGATTCGAATAATGAATTGAATCATGAATCATGAATTGAATCATGAATCATGAATCTTAAATCATGAATCATGGATTGAATCATGAATCATAAATTATGAATCATGAATTGAATCATGAATCAGGAATTAAATCATGAATCATGAATTGAATCATGAATCATGAATCATGAATCGAATCATGAATCATGAATTGAATCATGAATCATGAATCGAATCATGAATCATGAATTGAATCATGAATCATGAATTGAATCATGAATCATGAATTGAATCATGAATCATAAATTATGAATCATGAATTGAATCATGAATTAGGAATTGAATCATGAATCATGAATCATGATTCATGAATTGAATCATGATTCATGAATTGAATCATGAATCATGAATCATGAATCGAATCAAGAATCATGAATTGAATCATGAATCATGAATCATGAATCATGAATTGAATCATGAATCATGAATCATGAATTGAATCCTGAATTGAATCATGAATCATGAATTGAATAATGAATTAAATCATGAATCATGAATAATAAATTGAATCATGAATCATGAATTGAATCATGGATTGAATCATGAATCATGAATTGAATCATGAATCATGAATTGAATCATGAATCATGAATCATGAAATGAAACATGAATCATGAATCATGAATTGAATCATGAATCATGAATCATGAATCAAATCATGAATCATGAATCAAGAATCATGAATCATGAATTGAATCATGAATCATGAATCATGAATTATGAATTGAATCATGAATCATGAATCATGAATCATGAATTGAATCATGAATCATGAATTGAATCATGAATCATGAATCATGAATCGAATCATGAATCATGAATTGAATCATGAATCATGAATTGAATCATGAATCATGAATTGAATCATGAATCATGAATCGAATCATGAATCATGAATTGAATCATGAATCATGAATTGAATCATGAATCATGAATTGAATCATGAATCATAAATTATGAATCATGAATTGAATCATGAATTAGGAATTGAATCATGAATCATGAATCATGATTCATGAATTGAATCATGATTCATGAATTGAATCATGAATCATGAATCATGAATCGAATCAAGAATCATGAATTGAATCATGAATCATGAATCATGAATCATGAATTGAATCATGAATCATGAATCATGAATTGAATCCTGAATTGAATCATGAATCATGAATTGAATAATGAATTAAATCATGAATCATGAATAATAAATTGAATCATGAATCATGAATTGAATCATGGATTGAATCATGAATCATGAATTGAATCATGAATCATGAATTGAATCATGAATCATGAATCATGAAATGAAACATGAATCATGAATCATGAATTGAATCATGAATCATGAATCATGAATCAAATCATGAATCATGAATCAAGAATCATGAATCATGAATTGAATCATGAATCATGAATCATGAATTATGAATTGAATCATGAATCATGAATCATGAATCATGAATTGAATCATGAATCATGAATCATGAATTGAATCATGAATCATGAATCATGAATCGAATCATGAATCATGAATCAAAAATCATGAATCGAATCATGAATCATGAATTGAATCATGAATCATGAATCATGAATTGAATCATGAATCATGAATCATGAATTGAATCATGAATCATGAATCATGAATTGAATCATGAATCATGAATCATGAATCATGACATGAATCATGAATCATGAATCATAAATCAAATCATAAATCATAAATTGAATTAGGATTCGAATCATGAATTGAATCATAAATCATGAATCATAAATCGAATCATGAATCATGAATCATGAATTGAATCATGAATCATGAATCATGAATTGAATCATGAATCATGAATCAAGAATTGAATCATGAATCATGAATCATGAATTGAATCATAAATCATGAATCATATATCGAATCATGAATCATGAATCATGAATTGAATCATGAATCATGAATTGAATCATGAATCATGAATCATGAATCACGAATCATGAATTGAATCATGAATCATGAATTATAAATCATGAATTGATTCATGAATCATAAATTATGAATCATGAATTGAATCATGAATCATGAATCATGAATCGAATCATGAATCATGAATTATGAATCATGATTTGAATCATGAATCATGAATCATAAATTGAATCATGAATCATGAATCATTAATTGAATCATGAATTTAATCATGAATCATGAATCGAATCATGAATCATGAATTAAATAATGAATCATGAATCATGAATTGAATCATGAATCAAGAATCATGAATTGAATCATGAATCAGGAATTGAATCATGAATCATGAATCAAGAATTATGAATCGAATCATGAATCATAAATTGAATCATGAATCATGAATCATGAATTGAATCATGAATCAGGAATCATGAATCGAATCATGAATCATTAATTGAATCATGAATCATGAATCATGAATTGAATCATGAATCATGAATCATAAATCGAATCATGAATCATGAATTAAATCTGGATTCGAATCATGAATTGAGTCATGAATCATGAATCTTGAATCATGAATCATTAATTGAATCATGAATCATGAATCATGATTCATGAATTGAATCATGAATCATGAATCATAAATCAAATCATGAATCATGAATTGAATCAGGATTCGATTCATGAATTGAATCATGAATCATGAATTGAATCATGAATCATGAATTGAATCATGAATCATGAATCTTGAATCATGAATCATGAATTGAATCATGAATCATGAATCTTGAATCATGAATCATGAATTAAATCATGAATCATGAATTATGAATCATGAAATTAATCATGAATTAAATCATGAATCATGAATCGAATCATGAATCATGAATCAAAAATCATGAATCGAATCATGAATCATGAATTGAATCATGAATCATGAATCATAAATTGAATCATGAATCATGAATCATGAATCATGAATTGAATCATGAATCATGAATCATGAATTGAATCATGAATCATGAATCATGACATGAATCATGAATCATGAATCATAAATCAAATCATGAATCATAAATTGAATTAGGATTCGAATCATGAATTGAATCATAAATCATGAATCATGAATCGAATCATGAATCATAAATCATGAATTGAATCATGAATCATGAATCATGAATCATGAATTGAATCATGAATCATGAATTGAATCATGAATTGAATCATGAATTGAATCATGAATCATGAATTGAATCATGAATCATGAATTATGAACCATGAATTGATTCATGAATCATAAATTATGAATCATGAATTGAATCATGAATCATGAATCATGAATCGAATCATGAATCATGAATTATGAATCATGATTTGAATCATGAATCATGAATCATAAATTGAATCATGAATCATGAATCATTAATTGAATCATGAATTTAATCATGAATCATGAATCATGAATTGAATCATGAATCAGGAATTGAATCATGAATCATGAATCAAGAATCATGAATCGAATCATGAATCATAAATTGAATCATGAATCATGAATCATGAATTGAATCATGAATCAGGAATCATGAATCGAATCATGAATCATGAATCATTAATTGAATCATGAATCATGAATCATGAATCATGAAGTGAATCATGAATCATGAATCATGAATCATGAATCATGAAGTGAATCATGAATCATGAATTGAATCAGGATTCGAATTGAATCAGGAATCATGAATCGAATCATGAATCATGAATTGAATCATGAATTGAATCATGAATCAGGAATTGAATCATGAATCATGAATCAAGAATCATGAATCGAATCATGAATCATAAATTGAATCATGAATCATGAATCATGAATTGAATCATGAATCAGGAATCATGAATCGAATCATGAATCATGAATCATTAATTGAATCATGAATCATGAATCATGAATCATGAAGTGAATCATGAATCATGAATCATGAATCATGAATCATGAAGTGAATCATGAATCATGAATTGAATCAGGATTCGAATTGAATCAGGAATCATGAATCGAATCATGAATCATGAATTGAATCATGAATGATGAATCATGAATCATGAATCATGAATTGAATCATGAATCATGAATCATAAATCAAATCATGAATTGAATCAGGATTCGATTCATGAATTGAATCATGAATCATGAATTGAATCATGAATCATGAATCTTGAATCATGAATCATGAATTGAATCATGAATCATGAATTATGAATCATGAATTGAATCATGAATTAAATCATGAATTATGAATCAAAAATCATGAATTGAATAATTAATCATGAATTGAATCATGAATCATGAATCATAAATTGAATCATGAATCATAAATCATGAATCATGAATCGAATCATGAATCATGAATCATGAATTCAATCATGAATCATGAATCATGAATTGAATCATGAATCATGAATTGAATCATTGAATCATGAATCATGAATTGAATCATAAATCATGAATCATGAATCGAATCATGAATCATGAATTGAATCATGAATCATGAATCATAAATTATGAATCATGAATTGAATCGAGAATCATGAATCATGAATCGAATCATGAATCATGAATTATGAATCATGAATTGAATCATGAATCATGAATCATGAACCAGGAATCATGAATTGAATCATGAATTGAATCATGAATCGATTAATGAATTGAATCATGAATCATGAATTGAATCATGAATCATGAATCATAAATCATGAATTGAATCATGAATCATTGAATAATGAATCATGAATTGAATCATGAATTGAATCATAAATCATGAATCATGAATTGAATCATGAATCATGAATCATAAATTGAATCATGAATCATGAATCATGAATTGAATCATGAATTTAATCATGAATCATGAATCGAATCATGAATCATGAATTAAATTATGAATCATGAATCATAAATTAGGAATCATGAATTGAATCATGAATCAGGAATTGAATCATGAATCATGAATCGAATCATGAATCATGAATCATGAATCGAATCATGAATCATGAATTGAATCATGAATCATGAATTGAATCATGAATCATAAATTATGAATCATGAATCATGAATTGAATCATGAATCATGAATCATGATTTGAATCATGAATCATGAATCTTGAATCATGAATCATGAATTGAATCATGAATCATGAATTATGAATCATGAATTGAATCATGAAGAATGAATTGAATCATGAATCATGAATCTTGAATTGAATCATGAATCATGAATCATTAATCATGACATGAATCATGAATCATGAATCATAAATCAAATCATGAATCATAAATTGAATTAAGATTCGAATCATGAAATGAATCATAAATCATGAATCATGAATCGAATCATGAATCATGAATCATGAATTGGATCATAAATCATGAATCATGAATCGAATCATGAATCATGAATCATGAATTGAATCATGAATCATGAATTTGAATCATGAATCATGAATCATGAATTGAATCATGAATCATGAATCATGAATCATGAATCATGAATTGAATCATGAATCATGAATTATGTATCATGAATTGAATCATGAATAATGAATTGAACCATAAATCATGAATTGAATCATGGATCATGAATTGAATCATGAATTGAATCATGAATTAAATCATGAATCATGAATCATGAATTGAATCATGGATCATGAATCATGAATCGAATCATGAATCATGAATTGAATCATGAATCATGAATCATGAATCGAATTATGAATCATGAATCAAGAATCATGAATCGAATCATGAATCATGAATCAAAAATCATGAATCGAATCATGAATCATGAATTGAATCATGAATCATGAATCATGAATTGAATCATGAATCATGAATCATGAATTGAATCATGAATCATGAATCATGAATTGAATCATGAATCATGAATCATGAATCATGACATGAATCATGAATCATGAATCATAAATCAAATCATAAATCATAAATTGAATTAGGATTCGAATCATGAATTGAATCATAAATCATGAATCATAAATCGAATCATGAATCATGAATCATGAATCATGAATTGAATCATGAATCATGAATCATGAATTGAATCATGAATCATGAATCATGAATTGAATCATGAATCATGAATCATGAATTGAATCATAAATCATGAATCATATATCGAATCATGAATCATGAATCATGAATTGAATCATGAATCATGAATTGAATCATGAATCATGAATCATGAATCACGAATCATGAATTTGAATCATGAATCATTGAATTATGAATCATGAATTGATTCATGAATCATAAATTATGAATCATGAATTGAATCATGAATCATGAATCATGAATTGAATCATGAATCATGAATTATGAATCATGATTTGAATCATGAATCATGAATCATAAATTGAATCATGAATCATGAATCATTAATTGAATCATGAATTTAATCATGAATCATGAATCGAATCATGAATTAAATTATGAATCATGAATCATGAATTGAATCATGAATCAAGAATCATGAATTGAATCATGAATCAGGAATTGAATCATGAATCATGAATCAAGAATTATGAATCGAATCATGAATCATAAATTGAATCATGAATCATGAATCATGAATTGAATCATGAATCAGGAATCATGAATCGAATAATGAATCATGAATCATTAATTGAATCATGAATCATGAATCATGAATTGAATCATGAATCATGAATCATAAATCGAATCATGAATCATGAATTAAATCTGGATTCGAATCATGAATTGAGTCATGAATCATGAATCTTGAATCATGAATCATGAATTGAATCATGAATCAGGAATCATGAATCGAATCATGAATCATGAATCATTAATTGAATCATGAATCATGAATCATGAATCATGAATCATGAATTGAATCATGAATCATGAATCATAAATCAAATCATGAATCATGAATTGAATCAGGATTCGATTCATGAATTGAATCATGAATCATGAATTGAATCATGAATCATGAATTGAATCATGAATCATGAATCTTGAATCATGAATCATGAATTGAATCATGAATCATGAATTATGAATCATGAATTGAATCATGAATTAAATCATGAATCATGAATCAAATCATGAATCATGAATCAAAAATCATGAATCGAATCATGAATCATGAATTGAATCATGAATCATGAATCATAAATTGAATCATGAATCATGAATCATGAATCATGAATTGAATCATGAATCATGAATCATGAATTGAATCATGAATCATGAATCATGACATGAATCATGAATCATGAATCATAAATCAAATCATGAATCATAAATTGAATTAGGATTCGAATCATGAATTGAATCATAAATCATGAATCATGAATCGAATCATGAATCATGAATTGAATCATGAATCATGAATCATGAATCATGAATTGAATCATGAATCATGAATTGAATCATGAATCATGAATTGAAATCATGAATCATGAATCATGAACTGAATCATGAATCATGAATTATGAATCATGAATTGATTCATGAATCATAAATTATGAATCATGAATTGAATCATGAATCATGAATCATGAATCGAATCATGAATCATGAATTGAATCATGAATCATGAATTGAATCATGAATCATGAATCATGAACTGAATCATGAATCATTAATTATGAATCATGAATTGATTCATGAATCATAAATTATGAATCATGAATTGAATCATGAATCATGAATCATGAATCGAATCATGAATCATGAATTATGAATCATGATTTGAATCATGAATCATGAATCATAAATTGAATCATGAATCATTAATTGAATCATGAATTTAATCATGAATCATGAATCGAATCATGAATCATGAATTAAATTATGAATCATGAATCATTAATTGAATCATGAATTTAATCATGAATCATGAATCGAATCATGAATCATGAATTAAATTATGAATCATGAATCATGAATTGAATCATGAATCATGAATTGAATCATGAATCAGGAATTGAATCATGAATCATGAATTGAATCATGAATCGAATCATGAATCATAAATTGAATCATGAATCATGAATCATGAATTGAATCATGAATCAGGAATCATGAATCGAATCATGAATCATGAATCATGAAGTGAATCATGAATCATGAATCATAAATCGAATCATGAATCATGAATTGAATCAGGATTCGAATCATGAATTGAATCATGAATCATGAATCATGAATCATGAATCATGAATTGAATCATGAATCATGAATTATGTATCATGAATTGAATCATGAATAATGAATTGAACCATAAATCATGAATTGAATCATGGATCATGAATCGAATCATGAAAAGAATCATGAATTAAATCATGAATCATGAATCATGAATTGAATCATGGATCATGAATCATGAATCGAATCATGAATCATGAATTGAATCATTAATCATGAATCATGAATCAAATTATGAATAATGAATTGAACCATAAATCATGAATTGAATCATGGATCATGAATCGAATCATGAAAAGAATCATGAATTAAATCATGAATCATGAATCATGAATTGAATCATGGATCATGAATCATGAATCGAATCATGAATCATGAGTTGAATCATTAATCATGAATCATGAATCAAATTATGAATCATGAATCAAGAATCATGAATTGAATCATGAATCATGAATTTAATCATGAATCATAAATTATGAATTGAATCATGAATCATGAATCATGAAGTGAATCATGAATCATGAATCGAATCATGAATCATGAATCAAAAATCATGAATCGAATCATGAATTGAATCATGAATCATGAATTGAATCATGAATCATGAATTGAATCATGAATCATGAATCAGGATTCAAATCATGTATTGAATCATGAATCATGAATCATGAAGTGAATCATGAATCATGAATCATGAATCGAATCATGAATCATGAATCAAAAATCATGAATCGAATCATGAATCATGAATTGAATCATGAATCATGAATTGAATCATGAATCATGAATCATGAATCATGAATCATGAATCATAAATCGAATCATGAATCATGAATCATGAATCATGAATCATAAATCGAATCATGAATCATGATTCATGAATCATGAATCAGGATTCGAATCATGTATTGAATCATGAATCATGAATCATGAATCTTGAATCATGAATCTTGAATCATGAATCATGAATTTAATCATGAATCATGAATCATGAATTATGAATTGAATCATGAATCATGAATCATGAATCATGAATCATGAATCATGAATCATGAATTGAATCATGAATCATGAATCATGAATCATAAATCGAGAATCATGAATCATGATTCATGAATCATGAATCAGGATTCGAATCATGTATTGAATCTGAATGAATGATGAATCATGAAATCATGAATCATGAATCTTGAATCATGAATCATGAATAACATGAATCATGAATCATGAATATGAATTGAATCATGAATCATGAATCATGAATCATGAATCATGAATTATGAATTGAATCATGAATCATGAATCATGAATCATGAGAATCATGAATCATGAATTGAATCATGAATCATGAATCATGAATCATGAAGTGATCATGAATCATGAATCATGAATCGAATCATGAATCATGAATCAAAAATCATGAAATCGAATCATGAATCATGAATGGAATCATGAATCATGAATTGAATCATGAATCATGAATCACGAATCATGTATTGAATCATGAATCATAAATCGAATCATGAATCATGATTCATGAATCATGAATCAGGATTGAATCATGTATTGAATCATGAATCATGAATCTTGAATCATGAATCATGAATTGAATCATGAATCATAAATTATGAATCATGAATTGAATCATGATTTAGGAATTGAATCATGAATCATGAATCATGAATCAAGAAATGAATAATGAATCATGAATCATGAATCATGAATCATGAATCATGAATTGAATCCTGAATTGAATCATGAATCATGAATTGAATAATGAATTAAATCATGAATCATGAATAATAAAATTGAATCATGAATCATGAATTGAATCATGGATTGAATCATGAATCATGAATCATGAATCATGAATTGAATCATGAATCATGAATTGAATCATGAATCATGAATTGAATCATGAATCATGAATCATGAATTGAATCATGAATCATGAATTATGAATCATGAATTGATTCATGAATCATAAATTATGAATCATGAATTGAATCATGAATCATGAATCATGAATCGAATCATGAATCATGAATTATGAATCATGATTTGAATCATGAATCATGAATCATAAATTGAATCATGAATCATTAATTGAATCATGAATTTAATCATGAATCATGAATCGAATCATGAATCATGAATTAAATTATGAATCTTGAATCATGAATTGAATCATGAATCATGAATTGAATCATGAATCAGGAATTGAATCATGAATCATGAATCAAGAATCATGAATCGAATCATGAATCATAAATTGAATCATGAATCATGAATCATGAATTGAATCATGAATCAGGAATCATGAATCGAATCATGAATCATGAATCATTAATTGAATCATGAATCATGAATCATGAATCATAAATCGAATCATGAATCATGAAATGAATCAGGATTCGAATCATGAATTGAATCATGAATCATGAATCATGAATCATGAATTGAATCATGAATCAGGAATCATGAATCGAATCATGAATCATGAATCATGAATTGAATCATGAATGATGAATCATGAA
>NW_027447029.1:0-39463 GCF_038048845.1 Mixophyes fleayi | reverse complement strand
TGTCAGGACTGGGGGTAGTAGTGGGGGGGGAGGGTCAGGAGGGGGGTCAGGACTGGGATAGTGGTGGGGGGGGGGGAGGGGTCAGGAGGGGGTCAGGACTGGGATAGTGGTGGGGGGGGGGGAGGGGGTCAGGACTGGGGTAGTGGTGGGGGGCGGGGGGAGGAGGGGGTCAGGACTGGGGTAGTGGTGGGGGGGGAGGAGGGGGGTCAGGACTGGGATGGTGGTGGGGGGAGGAGGGAGGGGTCAGGACTGGGGTAGTGGTGGGGGGGGAGGAGGGGGGTCAGGACTGGGGTAGTGGTGGGGGGGGGAGGAGGGGGGGTCAGGACTGGGGTAGTGGTGGGGGGGGGGGAGGAGGGGGTCAGGACTGGGGTAGTGGTGGGGGGGGGGAGGAGGGGGTCAGGACTGGGGTAGTGGTGGGGGGGGGGGAGGAGGGGGGTCAGGACTGGGGTAGTGGTGGGGGGGGGGGGAGGAGGGGGTCAGGACTGGGGTAGTGGTGGGGGGGGGGGGAGGAGGGGGGTCAGGACTGGGGTAGTGGTGGGGGGGGGGAGGGAGGGGGGTCAGGACTGGGGTAGTGGTGGGGGGGGGGGGGGAGGAGGGGGTCAGGACTGGGGTAGTGGTGGGGGGGGGGGGGGAGGAGGGTCAGGACTGGGGTAGTGGTGGGGGGGGGGGGAGGAGGGGGTCAGGACTGGGGTAGTGGTGGGGGGGGGGAGGGGGAGGGGGGTCAGGACTGGGGTAGTGGTGGGGGGGGGGAGGGGGTCAGGACTGGGTAGTGGTGGGGGGGGGGGAGGGGGTCAGGACTGGGGTAGTGGTGGGGGGGGGGGGAGGGGGTCAGGACTGGGGGTAGTAGTGGGGGGGAGGGTCAGGAGGGGGTCAGGACTGGGGTAGTGGTGGGGGGGAGGGTCAGGAGGGGGTCAGGACTGGGGTAGTGGTGGGGGGGAGGGTCAAGAGGGGGTCAGGACTGGGGTAGTGGTGGGGGGGGAGGGTCAGGAGGGGGTCAGGACTGGGGTAGTGGTGGGGGGGGGGAGGAGGGGGTCAGGACTGGGGTAGTAGTGGGGGGGGAGGGTCAGGAGGGGGTCAGGACTGGGGTAGTAGTGGGGGGGAGGGTCAGGAGGGGGTCAGGACTGGGGTAGTAGTGGGGGGGAGGGTCAGGAGGGGGTCAGGACTGGGGTAGTGGTGGGGGGGGGAGGAGGGGGTCAGGGACTGGGGTAGTGGTGGGGGGGGGGGGAGGAGGGGGTCAGGACTGGGGTAGTGGTGGGGGGGGAGGAGGGGGTCAGGACTGGGATGGTGGTGGGGGGAGGAGGGGGGGTCAGGACTGGGGTAGTGGTGGGGGGGGGAGGAGGGGGGTCAGGACTGGGGTAGTGGTGGGGGGGGGGAGGAGGGGGGTCAGGACTGGGGTAGTGGTGGGGGGGGGGGAGGAGGGGGGTCAGGACTGGGGTAGTGGTGGGGGGGGGAGGAGGGGGTCAGGACTGGGGTAGTGGTGGGGGGGGGGAGGAGGGGGTCAGGACTGGGGTAGTGGTGGGGGGGGGGAGGAGGGGGTCAGGACTGGGGTAGTGGTGGGGGGGGAGGGGGGTCAGGACTGGGGGTAGTGGTGGGGGGGGGGGGAGGGGGTCAGGACTGGGGTAGTAGTGGGGGGGGGAGGGTCAGGAGGGGGTCAGGACTGGGGTAGTGGTGGGGGGGGAGGGTCAGGAGGGGGTCAGGACTGGGGTAGTGGTGGGGGGGAGGGTCAAGAGGGGGTCAGGACTGGGGTAGTGGTGGGGGGGAGGGTCAGGAGGGGGTCAGGACTGGGGTAGTGGTGGGGGGGGGAGGAGGGGGTCAGGACTGGGGTAGTAGTGGGGGGGAGGGTCAGGAGGGGGTCAGGACTGGGGTAGTAGTGGGGGGGGAGGGTCAGGAGGGGGGTCAGGACTGGGGTAGTAGTGGGGGGGAGGGTCAGGAGGGGGTCAGGACTGGGGTAGTGGTGGGGGGGGGGGAGGGGGTCAGGACTGGGGTAGTGGTGGGGGGGGGGGGGAGGAGGGGGTCAGGACTGGGGTAGTGGTGGGGGGGGAGGAGGGGGTCAGGACTGGGATGGTGGTGGGGGAGGAGGGGGGGTCAGGACTGGGGTAGTGGTGGGGGGGGAGGAGGGGGGTCAGGACTGGGGTAGTGGTGGGGGGGGGGGGAGGAGGGGTCAGGACTGGGGTAGTGGTGGGGGGGGGGAGGAGGGGGTCAGGACTGGGGTAGTGGTGGTGGGGGGGAGGAGGGGGTCAGGACTGGGGTAGTGGTGGGGGGGGGGGAGGGGGGGTCAGGACTGGGGTAGTGGTGGGGGGGGAGGAGGGGGGTCAGGACTGGGGTAGTGGTGGGGGGGGAGGAGGGGGTCAGGACTGGGGTAGTGGTGGGGGGGAGGAGGGGGGGTCAGGACTGGGGGTAGTGGTGGTGGGGGGGGAGGAGGGGGGTCAGGACTGGGGTAGTGGTGGGGGGGGAGGAGGGGGTCAGGACTGGGGTGGTGGTGGTGGGGGGGGGAGGAGGGGGTCAGGACTGGGGTGGTGGTGGGGTGGAGGAGGGGGTTCAGGACTGGGGTAGTAGTGGGGGGGAGGAGGGGGTCAGGACTGGGGTAGTGGTGGGGGGGAGGAGGGGGTCAGGACTGGTGTAGTGGTGGGGGGGGGGAGGAGGAGGAGGGGGTCAGGACTGGGGTGGTGGTGGGGGGGAGGAGGGGGGTCAGGACTGGGGTGGTGGTGGTGGGGGGGGGGAGGGGGTCAGGACTGGGGTAATGGTGGTGGGGAGGGGGTCAGGACTGGGGTAGTGGTGGGGGGGGGGGGGGAGGGGGGTCAGGACTGGGGTAGTGGTGGGGGGGGGGGGAGGGGGTCAGGACTGGGGTAGTGGTGGGGGGGGGGGAGGGGGTCAGGACTGGGGATGGGTGGTGTGGGGGGGGGGGGGAGGGGGTCAGGACTGGGATGGTGGTGGGGGGGGGGAGGGGGTCAGGACTGGGATGGTGGTGGGGGGGGGGAGGGGGTCAGGACTGGGATGGTGGTGGGGGGGTAGTGGTGGTGGGGGGGGGTAGGTGGTGGTGGGGGGGGAGGAGGGTCGGTCGAGGAGGAGAGGGGGAGGAGAAGGGGGGGAGGAGGAGGAGGGGGGGGAGGAGGAGGGGGGGAGGAGGAGGGGGTCAGGACTGGGGTAGTAGTGGGGGGGGAGGGAGGAGGGGGGTCAGGACTGGTGTGGTGGTGGGGGGGAGGAGGAGGGGGGTCAGGACTGGGGGTAGTAGTGGGGGGAAGGAGGGGGGGTCAGGACTGGGGTAGTAGTGGGGGGGGGAGGAGGAGGGGGGGGTCAGGACTGGGGTAGTAGTGGGGGGAGGGAGGAGGGGGTCAGGACTGGGGTGGTGGTGGGGGGGGGAGGAGGAGGGGGGGGTCAGGACTGGGGTAGTAGTGGGGGGAGGGAGGAGGGGGTCAGGACTGGGGTAGTGGTGGGGGGGGGAGGAGGGGGGTCAGGTTTGTGGTGGTGGTGGGGGGGGGGGGAGGAGGGGGGGTCAGGACTGGGGTAGTGGTGGGGAGGGAGGAGGGGGTCAGGACTGGGGTAGTGGTGGGGAGGGAGGAGGGGGGTCAGGTTTGGGGTGGTGGTGGGGGGGGAGGAGGGGGGTCAGGACTGGGGTAGTAGTGGGGGGAGGAGGGGGGTCAGGGACTGGGGTAGTGGTGGGGAGGGAGGAGGGGGTCAGGTTTGGGGTGGTGGTGGGGGAGGGAGGAGGGGGTCAGGACTGGGGTAGTAGTGGGGGGAAGGAGGGGGGGGGTCAGACTGGGGTGGTGGTGGGGGGGGAGGAGGAGGGGGGGGGAGGAGGGGGTCAGGACTGGGGTGGTGGTGGGGGGGGAGGAGGGGGTCAGGACTGGGGTGGTGGTGGGGGGGGAGGAGGGGGTCAGGACTGGGGTGGTGGTGGGGGGGGGAGGAGGGGGGTCAGGACTGGGGTGGGTGGTGGGGGGGAGGAGGGGGTCAGGTTTGGGGTGGTGGTGGGGGGGGAGGAGGGGGGTCAGGACTGGGGTAGTGGTGGGGAGGGAGGAGGGGGTCAGGTTTGGGGTGGTGGTGGGGGGGAGGAGGGAGTCAGGACTGGGGTAGTAGTGGGGGGGGAGGAGGGGGGTCAGGTTTGTGGTGGTGGTGGGGGAGGGAGGAGGGGGGGTCAGGACTGGGGTAGTGGTGGGGGGGGGGAGGAGGGGGGTCAGGACTGGGGTAGTGGTGGGGGGGGGGGGGGGGGGGGGGGGGGGGGGGGGGGGGGGGGGGGGGGGGGGGGGGGGGGGGGGGGGGGGTGGGGGGGGGGGGGGGGAGGGGGGGGGGGGGGGGGGGGGGGGGTGGGGGGGGGGGAGGGGGGGGGGGGGGGGAGGGGGGGGGGCTGGAGGGGGGGAGGGGGGTGGGGGGGGGGGGGAGGGGGGTGGGGGGGGGGGGGGGGGGGGGGGGGGGGGGGGAGGGGGGGGGGGGGGTGGGGGGGGGGGAGGGGGGTGGGGGGGGGGGGGGGGGAGGGGGGTGGAGGGGGGGGGGGGGGGGGGGGGGGGGGGGGGGGGGGGGGGGGGGGGGGGGGGGGGGGGGGGGGGGGGGGGGGGGGGGGGGGGGGGGGGGGGGGGGGGGGGGGGGGGGGGGGGGGGGGGGGGGGGGGGGGGGGGGGGGGGGGGGGGGGGGGGGGGGGGGGGGGGGGGGAGGGGGGGGGGGGGGGGGGGGGGGGGGGGGGGGGGGGGGGGGGGGGGGGGGGGGGGGGGGGGGGGGGGGGGGGGGGGGGGGGGGGGGGGGGGGGGGGGGGGGGGGGGGGGGGGGGGGGGGGGGGAGGGGGGGGGGGGGGGGGGGGGGGGGGAGGAGGGGGGTCAGGACTGGGGTAGTGGTGGGGGGAGGGAGGAGGGGGGTCAGGACTGGGGTAGTGGTGGGGGGAGGGAGGAGGGGGTCAGGACTGGGGTAGTAGTGGGGGGAGGGAGGAGGGGGTCAGGACTGGGGTGGTGGTGGTGGGGGGGGGAGGGAGGAGGGGGGGGAGGAGGGGGTCAGGACTGGGGTGGTGGAGGAGGGGGTCAGGGACTGGGGTGGTGGTGGGGGGGGAGGAGGGGTTCAGGACTGGGGTAGTAGTGGGGGGGAGGAGGGGGTCAGGTTTGTGGTGGTGGTGGGGGAGGGAGGAGGGGGTCAGGACTGGGGTAGTGGTGGGGAGGGAGGAGGGGGGTCAGGTTTGTGGTGGTGGTAGGGGAGGGAGGAGGGGGGTCAGGACTGGGGTAGTAGTGGGGGGGAAGGAGGGGGGGTCAGGACTGGGGTAGTAGTGGGGGGAGGGAGGAGGGGGTCAGGACTGGGGTGGTGGTGGTGGGGGGGGGAGGAGGAGGGGGGGAGGAGGGGGTCAGGACTGGGGTGGTGGAGGAGGGGGGTCAGGACTGGGGTGGTGGAGGGGGGGGAGGAGGGGGGTCAGGACTGGGGTGGTGGAGGGGGGGGAGGAGGAGGGGGTCAGTACTGGGGTGGTGGTGGGGGGGGGGGGAGGAGGGGGTCAGGACTGGGGTAGTGGTGGGGTTCAGGACTGGGGTGGTGGTGGGGGGGAGGAGGGGGGTCAGGACTGGGGTAGTGGTGGGGGGGGGGGGAGGAGGGGGGTCAGGACTGGGGTAGTGGTGGGGGGGGAGGAGGGGGGTCAGGACTGGGGTAGTGGTGGGGGGTCAGGACTGGGGTAGTAGTGGGGGGGAGGAGGAGGGGGGTCAGGACTGGGGTGGTGGTGGGGGGGGGAGGAGGGGGGTCAGGACTGGGGTGGTGGTGGGGGGGGGGGAGCAGGAGGGGGTCAGGACTGGGGTGGTGGTGGGGGGGGGAGGAG
Organism: Mixophyes fleayi; assembly: GCF_038048845.1. NCBI lineage: Eukaryota > Metazoa > Chordata > Amphibia > Anura > Limnodynastidae > Mixophyes > Mixophyes fleayi. The sequence continues at coordinate 33,687 of NW_027447029.1, read as the reverse complement.
GGGGGTCAGGACTGGGGGTGGTGGTGGGGGGGGAGGAGGGGGGGTCAGGACTGGGGTGGTGGTGGGGGGGAGGAGGGGGGTCAGGACTGGGGTAGTGGTGGGGGGGAGGAGGGGGGTCAGGACTGGGGTAGTGGTGGGGGGGGGAGGAGGGGGGTCAGGACTGGGGTGGTGGTGGGGGGGGGAGGAGGGGGTCAGGACTGGGGTGGTGGTGGGGGGGAGGAGGGGGGTCAGGACTGGGGTAGTGGTGGGGGGGGAGGAGGGGGGTCAGGACTGGGTAGTAGTGGGGGGGGGGAGGAGGGGGTCAGGACTGGGGTAGTAGTGGGGGGGAGGAGGGGGTCAGGACTGGGGTAGTAGTGGGGGGGGGAGGAGGGGGGTCAGGACTGGGGTAGTAGTGGAGTAGTGGGGGGAGGAGGGGGGTCAGGACTGGGGTAGTGGTGGGGGGGAAGGAGGGGGGTCAGGACTGGGGTGGTGGTGGGGGGGGGGAGGAGGGGGGGTCAGGACTGGGGTAGTAGTGGGGGGGAGGAGGGGGTCAGGACTGGGGTAGTAGTGGGGGGGGGAGGAGGGGGTCAGGACTGGGGTAGTAGTGGAGTAGTGGGGGGAGGAGGGGGGTCAGGACTGGGGTAGTGGTGGGGGGGGAAGGAGGGGGGTCAGGACTGGGGTGGTGGTGGGGGGGGGAGGAGGGGGGTCAGGACTGGGGTAGTAGTGGGGGGGGAGGAGGGGGTCAGGACTGGGGTAGTAGTGGAGTAGTGGGGGGAGGAGGGGGGGTCAGGACTGGGGTAGTGGTGGGGGGGAAGGAGGGGGGTCAGGACTGGGGTAGTGGTGGGGGGGGAAGGAGGGGGGTCAGGACTGGGGTGGTGGTGGGGGGGGGAGGAGGGGGGGTCAGGACTGGGGTGGTGGGGGGGGGAGGAGGGGGGTCAGGACTGGGGTAGTAGTGGGGGGGAGGAGGGGGGTCAGGACTGGGGTAGTAGTGGGGGGAAGGAGGAGGGGGGTCAGGACTGGGGTAGTAGTGGGGGGAAGGAGGAGGGGGTCAGGACTGGGGTAGTAGTGGGGGGAAGGAGGAGGGGGGTCAGGACTGGGGTAGTAGTGGGGGGAAGGAGGAGGGGGTCAGGACTGGGGTAGTAGTGGGGGGGGGAGGAGGGGGTCAGGACTGGGGTAGTAGTGGGGGGGGAGGAGGGGGGTCAGGACTGGGGGTGGTAGTGGGGGGGGGAGGAGGGGGTCAGGACTGGGGTAGTAGTGGAGTAGTGGGAGGAGGAGGGGGGTCAGGACTGGGGTAGTGGTGGGGGGGGGGAGGAGGGGGGTCAGGACTGGGGTGGTAGTGGGGGGGGGGAGGAGGGGGTCAGGACTGGGGTAGTAGTGGGGGGGAGGAGGGGGGTCAGGACTGGGGGTAGTGGTGGGGGGGGAAGGAGGGGGGTCAGGACTGGGGTAGTAGTGGGGGGGGGAGGAGGGGGTCAGGACTGGGGTAGTAGTGGGGGGGAGGAGGGGGGTCAGGACTGGGGTAGTGGTGGGGGGGGGAAGGAGGGGGGTCAGGACTGGGGTGGTGGTGGTGGGGGGGGAGGAGGGGGGGTCAGGACTGGGGTGGTGGTGGTGGGGGGGGGGAGGAGGGGGGTCAGGACTGGGGTGGTGGTGGGGGGGGAGGAGGGGGGTCAGGACTGGGGTAGTAGTGGGGGGGAGGAGGGGGGTCAGGACTGGGGTAGTAGTGGGGGGGAGGAGGGGGTCAGGACTGGGGTAGTAGTGGGGGGGGAGGAGGGGGTCAGGACTGGGGTAGTAGTGGAGTAGTGGGGGGAGGAGGGGGGGGGTCAGGACTGGGGTAGTGGTGGGGGGGGACAGGAGGGGGGGTCAGGACTGGGGTGGTGGTGGGGGGGGAGGAGGGGGGTCAGGACTGGGGTAGTAGTGGGGGGGGGAGGAGGGGGTCAGGACTGGGTAGTAGTGGGGGGAGGAGGAGGGGGTCAGGACTGGGGTAGTAGTGGGGGGGAGGAGGGGGTCAGACTGGGGTAGTGGAGGTGGGGGGGGGGGAGGGATGGGGTGAGGGGGGGGAGGGGGGTCAGGACTGGGGTAGTAGTGGGGGGGGGGAGGAGGGGGGTCAGGACTGGGGTAGTGGTGGGGGGGGGGAGGAGGGGGTCAGGACTGGGGTAGTAGTTGTGGGGGGGGGGGAGGAGGGGGGTCAGGACTGGGGTAGTAGTGGGGGGGAGGAGGGGGGTCAGGACTGGGGTAGTAGTGGGGGGGGAGGAGGGGGTCAGGACTGGGGTAGTAGTGGGGGGGGGGGGAGGAGGGGGGTCAGGGACTGGGGTAGTGGTGGGGGGGGGGAGGAGGGGGGTCAGGACTGGGGTAGGTGGTGGGGGGGGGAGGAGGGGGGTCAGGGACTGGGGTAGTAGTGGGGGGGGAGGAGGGGGTCAGGACTGGGGTAGTAGTGGAGTAGGTGGGGGGAGGAGGGGGGTCAGGACTGGGGTAGTAGGTGGGGGGGGAGGAGGGGGGTCAGGACTGGGGGTAGTAGTGGGGGGGGGGGGGAGGAGGGGGTCAGGACTGGGGTAGTAGTGGGGGGGGGGAGGAGGGGGTCAGGACTGGGTAGTAGTGGGGGGGGGGGGGAGGAGGGGGTCAGGACTGGGGTAGTGGTGGGGGGGGGAAGGAGGGGGGTCAGGACTGGGGTGGTGGTGGGGGGGGGGAGGAGGGGGGTCAGGACTGGGGTAGTAGTGGGGGGGGGGGAGGAGGGGGTCAGGACTGGGGTAGTAGTGGAGTAGTGGGGGGAGGAGGGGGGTCAGGACTGGGGTAGTGGGGGGGGGAGGAGGGGGGTCAGGACTGGGGTAGTAGTGGGGGGGGGGAGGAGGGGGTCAGGACTGGGGTAGTAGTGGGGGGGGGAGGAGGGGGGTGAGGACTGGGGTAGTAGTGGGGGGGGGGAGGAGGGGGTGAGGACTGGGGTAGTAGTGGGGGGGGGAGGAGGGGTGAGGACTGGGGTAGTAGTGGGGGGGGGGAGGAGGGGGGTCAGGACTGGGGTAGTGGTGGGGGGGGGAGGAGGGGGTCAGGACTGGGGTAGTAGTGGGGGGGGGGGGGAGGAGGGGGGTGAGGACTGGGGTAGTAGTGGGGGGGGAGGAGGGGGGTGAGGACTGGGGTAGTAGTGGGGGGAGGGAGGAGGGGTCAGGACTGGGGTAGTAGTGGGGGGGGGGGGGGAGGAGGGGGTCAGGACTGGGGGTAGTGGTGGGGGGGGGGAAGGAGGGGGGTCAGGACTGGGGTGGTGGTGGGGGGGGGGAGGAGGGGGGTCAGGACTGGGTAGTAGTGGGGGGGGGAGGAGGGGGTCAGGACTGGGGTAGTAGTGGAGTAGTGGGGGGAGGAGGGGGGTCAGGACTGGGGTAGTGGGGGGGGGGGGAGGAGGGGGGTCAGGACTGGGGTAGTAGTGGGGGGGGGGGAGGAGGGGGTCAGGACTGGGGTAGTAGTGGGGGGGGAGGAGGGGGTGAGGACTGGGGTAGTAGTGGGGGGGGGGAGGAGGGGGTCAGGACTGGGGTAGTAGTGGGGGGGGGAGTAGGGGGTCAGGACTGGGGTAGTAGTGGGGGGGGGGAGGGGGTCAGGACTGGGGTGAGTGGTGGGGGGGGGGAGGAGGGGGTCAGGACTGGGGTAGTGGTGGGGGGGGAGGAGGGGGTCAGGACTGGGGTAGTAGTGGGGGGGGAGGAGGGGGGTGAGGACTGGGGTAGTAGTGGGGGGGGGGGAGGGGGTCAGGACTGGGGTAGTAGTGGGGGGGGAGGAGGGGGGTCAGGACTGGGGTAGTAGGTGGGGGGGGGGGAGGGGGTCAGGACTGGGGTAGTGGTGGGGGGGGAGGAGGGGGTCAGGACTGGGGTAGTAGTGGGGGGGGGGGGAGGGGGGTCAGGACTGGGGTAGTAGTGGGGGAAAGAGGGGGGGTCAGGACTGGGGTAGTGGTGGGGGGGGAGGAGGGGGTCAGGACTGGGGGTAGTAGTGGGGGGGGGGGGAGGGGGGTCAGGACTGGGGTAGTAGTGGTGGGGGGGGAGGAGGGGGTCAGGACTGGGTAGTAGTGGGGGGGGGGGAGGAGGGGGTCAGGACTGGGGTAGTAGTGGGGGAGGAGGGGGGTCAGGACTGGGGTAGTAGTGGGGGGAGGAGGGGGGGTCAGGACTGGGGTAGTGGTGGGGGGGGAGGAGGGGGTCAGGACTGGGGTAGTAGTGGGGGGGGGAGGAGGGGGTCAGGACTGGGGTGGTGGTGGGGGGGGAAGGAGGGGGGTCAGGACTGGGGTAGTAGTGGGGGGGGGGGAGGAGGGGGGTCAGGACTGGGGTAGTGGTGGGGGGGGGGGGAGGAGGGGGTCAGGACTGGGGTAGTAGTGGGGGGGGGAGGAGGGGGTCAGGACTGGGGTGGTGGTGGTGGGGGGGAAGGAGGGGGTCAGGACTGGGGTAGTAGTGGGGGGGGAGGAGGGGGTCAGGACTGGGGTAGTAGTGGGGGGGGGAGGAGGGGGGTCAGGACTGGGGTAGTAGTGGGGGGGGGAGGAGGGGGGTCAGGACTGGGGTAGTGGTGGGGGGGGGAGGAGGGGGGTCAGGACTGGGGTAGTAGTGGGGGGGAGGAGGGGGGTCAGGACTGGGGTAGTAGTGGGGGGGGGGGAGGGGGTCAGGACTGGGGTAGTAGTGGGGGGGGAGGAGGGGGTCAGGGACTGGGGTAGTAGTGGGGGGGGAGGAGGGGGTCAGGACTGGGGTAGTAGTGGGGGGGGGGGAGGGAGGGGGGTCAGGACTGGGGTAGTGGTGGGGGGGGGGGAGGAGGGGGTCAGGACTGGGGTAGTAGTGGGGGGGGGGGAGGAGGGGGTCAGGACTGGGGTAGTGGTGGGGGGGGGGGGAGGAGGGGGTCAGGACTGGGGTAGTAGTGGGGGGGGAGGAGGGGGTCAGGACTGGGGTAGTAGTGGGGGGGGGAGGAGGGGGGTCAGGACTGGGGTAGTGGTGGGGGGGGAAGGAGGGGGGTCAGGACTGGGGTGGTGGTGGTGGGGGGGAGGAGGGGGTCAGGACTGGGGTAGTAGTGGGGGGGGGAGGAGGGGGGTCAGGACTGGGTAGTGGTGGGGGGGGGAGTAGGGGGGTCAGGACTGGGGTAGTAGTGGGGGGGGGGAGGAGGGGGGTCAGGACTGGGGTAGTAGTGGGGGGGGGGAGTAGGGGGTCAGGACTGGGGTAGTAGTGGGGGGGGGGGAGGAGGGGGGTGAGGACTGGGGTAGTAGTGGGGGGGGGGAGGAGGGGGGTCAGGACTGGGGTAGTGGTGGGGGGGGGGAGGAGGGGGGTCAGGGACTGGGGTAGTGGTGGGGGGGGGAGTAGGGGGTCAGGACTGGGGTAGTAGTGGGGGGGGGGAGGAGGGGGGTCAGGACTGGGGTAGTGGTGGGGGGGGGGAGTAGGGGGTCAGGACTGGGGTAGTAGTGGGGGGGGGAGGAGGGGGGTCAGGACTGGGGTAGTAGTGGGGGGGGGAGTAGGGGGTCAGGACTGGGGTAGTAGTGGGGGGGGGGAGGAGGGGGGTGAGGACTGGGGTAGTAGTGGGGGGGGGGAGGAGGGGGTCAGGACTGGGGTAGTGGTGGGGGGGGGGAGGAGGGGGGTCAGGACTGGGGTAGTGGTGGGGGGGGGAGTAGGGGGTCAGGACTGGGGTAGTAGTGGGGGGGGGGGAGGAGGGGGGTGAGGACTGGGGTAGTAGTGGGGGGGGGGAGGAGGGGGTCAGGACTGGGGTAGTGGTGGGGGGGGGGAGGAGGGGGTCAGGACTGGGGTAGTAGTGGGGGGGGGAGGAGGGGGTGAGGACTGGGGTAGTAGTGGTGGGGGGGAGGAGGGGGTCAGGACTGGGGTAGTGGTGGGGGGGGAGGAGGGGGTCAGGACTGGGGTAGTGGTGGGGGGAGGGGGCTGGTAGTCTGATCTGAGTAATATGATAGGTGATAGATATGATAATGAACCCTCCCTCCCCCGGGCAGTATATAACACCGGCCCCGCTCACCCTCCTCTTGCTCCCCGTGTCTTCCTCCTCCGGCAGCTCCTGGAAGGTCACCTTCCTCTTGGACATACTGACTCTCGGTGCGGGGGGGAGGGGCTGGGGATATCGGGGATTCTCGGTGCCCGGATGTCAGCGCGGGTCTCGGACGGTCTCAGGGAGATGACGTCAGACGCACCGGAAGTGATAATATAGATATAACCCCGCCCTTTCCGGCTGTGCCCGGAAACTGATCTGTGTCACAGCTCCCAGCCCGGCTGTTATGTACAGATTGTGTGATAAACTCTGTGCACAGAGCCCTGATCATATGTATAATCTATATATATACTATACACTAATAATCTATATATAATCTATACACTAATCTATATAATCTATACACTAATAATCTATAATCTATATATATACTATACACTAATAATCTGTATATAATCTATACACTAATCTATATAATCTATACACTAATAATCTATAATCTATATATAATCTATACACTAATAATCTGTATATAATCTATACACTAATAATCTATAATCTATATATATACTATACACTAATAATCTATACACTAATCTATATATAATCTATACACTAATAATCTGTATATAATCTATACACTAATAATCTATACACTAATAATCAATATAATCTATATAATCTACACTAATAATCTGTATATAATCTATACACTAATAATCTATATAATCTATACACTAATAATCTGTATATAATCTATACACTAATAATCTGTGTATAGTCTGTATATAATCTATACACTAATAATCTGTATATAATCTATACACTAATAATCTATATAATCTATTCACTAATAATCTGTATATAATCTATACACTAATAATCTATATAATCTATACACTAATAATCTGTATATAATCTATACACTAATAATCTGTGTATAGTCTGTATATAATCTATACACTAATAATCTGTATATAATCTATACCACTAATAATCTATATAATCTATAAACTAATAATCTGTATAATCTATACACTAATAATCTGTGTATAATCTGTATATAATCTATACACTAATAATCTGTATATAATCTATACACTAATAATCTGTATATAATCTATACACTAATAATCAATATAATCTATATAATCTACACTAATAATCTATATATAATCTATACACTAATAATCTATATAATCTATACACTAATAATCTGTATATAATCTATACACTAATAATCTGTGTATAGTCTGTATATAATCTATACACTAATAATCTGTATATAATCTATACACTAATAATCTATATAATCTATAAACTAATAATCTGTATAATCTATACACTAATAATCTGTGTATAATCTGTATATAATCTATGACACTAATAATCTGTATATAATCTATACACTAATAATCTGTATAATCTATACACTAATAATCTATATAATCTATACACTAATAATCTGTATATAATTGTATATAATCTATACACTAATAATCTGTATACTAATAATCTGTGTATAATCTATATAATCTATACACTAATAATCTGTATAATCAGTATAAAATCTATACACTAATAATCTATATAATCTATACACTAATAATCTGCGTATAATCTGTATAAAATCTATACACTAATAATCTGTGTATAATCTGTATATAATCTATACACTAATAATCTGTATATAATCTATACACTAATAATCTGTATATAATCTATACACTAATAATCTGTATATTATAATTATTATCATCATTTATTTGTTGGGCACCACAAGGTTTCCGCAGCGCCTTACATAGTATAAACAGTATACAGGGTGAAACATTGCAGAACAGTAAACACAAAGTACCAAAACTTCAGAAACTCCGGGCAGACATATGGAGTAAATACGGAGCAGAAGATTCGGTATGGAGACAGGAGGGGAGAGGGGCCCTGCTCATGCGAGTTTACATCCTAAGGGAAGGTGGACAAAAAGACACGAAAGGGAGGCCGTGATACGAGGGAGAAAAAGGGGCAGGGGAGAGGGGGGGTTAAGTGGATGGTTGGAAGGCTTTCAGGAACAGGTGAATTTTGAGTGCCCGTTTGAAGGAGCATAGATTGGGTGCGAGACGGATGGAGCGAGGGACATATAGTGTATATAATCTATACACTAATAATCTGTATATAATCTATACACTAATAATCTGTATATACTCTATATACTAATAATCTGTATATAATCTGTATATAATATATACACTAATAATCTGTATATAATATATACACTAATAATCTATATATAATCTATATATAATATATACACTAATAATCTGTATATAATCTGTATATAATATATACACTAATAATCTGTATATAATATATACACTAATAATCTGTATCTAATCTGTATATAATATATACACTAATAATCTGTGTATAATCTATACACTAATAATCTGTGTATAATCTATACACTAATAATCTGTGTATAATCTATACACTAATAATCTGTATATAATCTGTATATAATATATACACTAATAATCTGTATATAATCTATACACTAATAATCTGTACACTAATAATCTTTATGTCAGACGCCATCCCACTGCTTCCCGGGACGACCGCCTGTCCTCTCTCCCGGCGTCTGGTTGCCAGGCAACCAGACGCAGAACATTCGGCCAGCCGGCACGGGTTTCCGCGGGTCATTCCCCTGTGCCAGAGTATCAGGTCTCCCTCCTGCTCCAGCGTTCCTGTGACCATTTGGCTTGCTTTGACTCCTCTGCTTTTCCTGCACCCATTACTACCCGGATTGTCTCGACCACTCTTTTGGATCTCCCTAGGTACCTTATTGCCTGACTGTTACCGACCCGGCTGGTCTGACCTCCCTTCTGGATATCCCCCTTGTACCTTGTTGCCAGCACTGTTACTGAACCGACTCGTCTGACTACTCCTATCCATGCCTCGCTATACGACTCAGTGAAGGACCGCGACCTGCGTGTCTCCTGCATCGGAGCCCATACCTCTTTGTGGGGGTCCCTGGTGAAAACCAAGGGGCACATTATATTCCGCACCTTCCTTTCAAGTTGTGCCAATGTTAGCAGGTACGCAACGTTCAGTTGTGACAGTATACTCTGTCCATGACCGCCGAGGGTACTGGTGAACCGTCAGCCTGTGATCTCCTCCAACAAGCTCAGCGGGTCGAACAACAAGAGACGGTTCAGGCTCATCTGCTTCAATGTGTCCAAGGAATCGTTACCTGCTTTGACACTCTGCAGGGTTCTCTGACCGCCTCCCCGGCCGTAACCTCTGCGACAACATGGGAGAGATGTTTCAAGCAGCGAATCTGCCTCTACTGTGGAGATTCTGGTCACCTCCTCGGGGCCTGTCTTAAGAGACCGGTAAACCCCTCCTCCTAAACGGTGGTAGGGAGGCCGCTTTAGTCTCCCTCTTCTAAAAACACCTCAGAACTCCTCATGGCTGTCACCATGAGCACCGCTAAAGGATCTTTCCCCACGATGGTCTTTGTGGTTTCCGGCTCCTCCGGGAACTTCATCTCGGCAGTTCTAGCTTCTTGGCTCCAAATTCCTTTAATATCTTTGCCTCAGCCGCTATCGCTTACGGCAGTAGATGGCAGTCGTGTCAGCAACGTTTCCATCTCCTTCGTTACTTCAGCAGTTCAGCTGACGGTAGGAGCTCTACACAGTGAGACTATCCAGTTCCTGGTATTGCCTAAATCCATTAACCCCATCATCTTGGTGTTACCCTGGCTCCGGATGCATTCGCCTCAATTGGATTGGTTACAGTGTGGGGCTCGGAGTGTTGTCATAGATGCATGTCCAGGGTTCCTTCCACTGCTCAATCGTGTTAACACCTGGCCAACCTATTCCCAAGGGTCGGAACATATGTCCTAATATATTGCTGAGAATATGAAAAGTGATTTCAGTCGCAAGTCCTCATCTCCTGCTGGGGCGGGGTTTTTCTTTGTCAAGAAGAAGGACGGTTCACTACGCCCATGTATTGATTACCATCCCCTCAACCGCATCACCATCAAGAATCGTTACCCGCTACCCCTTATCTCTGACCTGTTTGATAGAATCAGTGGTTCCTGGATATTCACCAATCTCGACCTTCGAGGAGCCTACAATTTGATTCGTGTTCAGAGTGGTGATGAATGGAAGACGGCTTTTAATACCAGGGGCGGACATTTTGAGTACCTTGTGATGCCCTTTGGCCTTTGTAATGCCCCCGCCATCTTCCAATCATTAGTCAACGACATCTTCCAGGATTTATTGTATACCTCCTGGTGTCACGCTGACGGTCTGTTCACAAACTCACAGAACGAGTTGGTGGAGGTCTTCACCTTTAGCAGCTGCCTATCCCATAGAGCTTTATACGCTCACCGGTACTCGGATGCCCCCTTGACTTAACTCCAGATGTGCAAGTTTGTACTACAAAACCGTAGCGGCAGGGCAGGAGGCAGCGTAGATGGCAGCAGATGGTGAGACGAAAGCAGCGGTCAGAGGTCACTAGCAAGCAGAATAAATCAGATAACACGCCAAAGGTCAGGGTCACAGGCAATACAGCGGGGTCCAAGGTACAGGCAAAAAGGTCAGGGTCACAGGCAAGGTCCAAGGTACAGGCAGGGGTCATACACAGAAGTTCAATCCAGAAGGTATACACCAAACACAGCAAAGGAGCAGGTTAGCTGACAGGGAAACTAAGCTATAACCAGCAGGGAGGCTAAGCCCTCCCTGCCTTATATACTGAAACTAGCCAATCAGGGCTTAGTCCTGTAATAACCATCCGGCACAGGGTAATTAATTAATAAGGGTAAATCAGCCCGCAGGCTGTACACAGATAGCGTACGCGCCCAGATGTTTAGAATTGCTGGGGCATACTAATGAAGCGCTCGGCACCCACAGAGGACAGGAGGGAGTCGCGGTGGTGCCCTCGGCTGCCGCAGCTCCTGACACCTGGATGATATATTGATATTTTCTAAAGATCTTGTCTCCCATCGTGAACAAGTCAAAAGAATTCTTACTCATATTACGCAAATACCATCTCTACTGCAAACTAGAAAAATGTGTCTCTAAAGTGCCACAAGTATCTTTTCTTGGGTTCATTGTGTCTGGCAAGAGACTACAGATGGATCCCACTACAGTATGTGCCATTCTGGAATGGCCCCAACCTCAGGGTCTCAAAGCTATTCAGAGATTCATTAGATTTGCGAATTACTACCGACAATTTATTGAAGACTTCTCCTCCATCATTGCTCCTATCACAGCATTAACTAGGAAATCCGCTAATCCCAAAGTTTGGTCCCTGGAGGCCATTGCCACCTTTGCCAGTTTAAAAAAGTCATTTTCCTCTGCATCTGTCCTTGCCCAACCGGATCAGGAGTGGCCCTTCTTCTTCTTAGAAGTTGATGCCTCCTCTGTTGGTATCGGAGCCGTTCTCCAAGTGAAAGCAACTATGGAATTGGCGATAAGGAGCTTCTTGCCATCAAAGCCGCACTTGAAGAATGACGCCATTTAATGGAGGGTGCTCTATACCCAGTCACTGTATTTACGGATCATCGAACCCTGGTGTTCATTTGAGAGGCTCATTGTCTCAACCCTTGTCAAGCCCGCTGGGCATCCTTTTTTGCACGGTTCAATATGACCTTTACATTCTGTCCAGGCACCAAGAACGGGCGGGCTGATGCCTTATCTCGGTCCTTTGACGATTCAGATCGTCTAACCCCGTTGGTACCTCAATGCATCATTGACCCCTCCGGTATTGTACCCCTCCACCTGGCCAAGCCTTTGTGGAGCCCCACCTACTACCTAAAACCTTACATTCTCGGATTGCTGGACATGCCGTGGTCAAGAAGACCACAGCATTACTTTGTCGCCGGTTCTGGTGGCCCACTGTCCGTACTGTCATTTGTAAACTTATTGCGGCCTGTACGGTCTGTGCCCAACATAAGTCTTCCTGCTTCGCCCACTACCTATTCCCAACGCTCCCTGGGAGAGTATTGCCATGGATTTTATCACCGACCTTCCCTCCAGTGCTGGATTTAACACCATCTGGGTCATCATGACAGATTTTCCAAAATGGCTCACTTTGTCCCCCTCTATGGGTTGCCTACTTCCCGTCTTTTAGCTGACATTTTTATCAAAGAAATTTTCAAGATCCATGGCTGTCCCAAAGAGATCATCTCAGACTGAGGGGTTCAATTTACTTCCCTTTTCTGGAGAGCCTTTTGTAAGAACCTAGGTGCTGATCTAAAATTCTCTTCGGGGTACCACCCCCAAACTAATGGTAAGACCGAACGGATAAATCAAGACCTGGGGGTAAATGTATTATCCTCCGATTTTTTCAAGTCGCCGGAAATCGGCGACTTTGCAGCTAAAATTTGCCTTTACAAGCCATCGCCGCTTTAAATTTTAGCTGCAAAGTCGCTGATTTCCGGCGACTTTAAAAAATCGGAGGATAATACATTTACCCCCTGGAGACTTTACTTTGGTGTTTTACCTCTGACAACCAGAATAAATGGCCCTTCCCTGGGCTGAGTTCTCCCACAACCAACATGTCCATGAATCCACAGGTTTCTCTCCATTCTTTATTGTATTTGGCGCTCATCCCACCTTTCCGGATCCCTTTGTATCTTCTACCTCCACGGTTTCGGCTGCTGACACTCTCTGGAATTTTCTCTTATTTGGTCTAAGTCTAAGGCAGTGTTACGAAAAGCCACCCAACATCACAAGACCTTTGCAGATCGTCGCCGAGACCCATACCACCCCTGGCGGTAGAAGACCAAGTCTGGCTGTCCACAAGAGGTTTGAAGCTTAAAGTTCCATCCATGAAGATGGCTCCACGATTTAACGGTCCTTATACTATTCTTCAAGTTATTTATCCTGTTTGTTGCAAATTAAAGCTACCTCCTTCGCTCAAATGCCACAATACCTTCCATGTTTTTTTATTACGGCCCTTAGTGCTCAACGAGTTCTTTCGGCCTCCTTCTCAACCTTCTCCCATCCAGTCTTCTGCTGGTATTGAATAGGAGATCAGTCGGATCCTGGACTCTAGTATGTTGCATGACCAGCAACAGTTCCTTGTCCATTGGAAAGGATTTGGCCCGGAAGAGAGATCCTGGGTGGACAAACAGGACTTATACGCCCCTCTCCTACTCAAGAAATTCCTTCAACAACGGAATAAGAGAAGATGAGGATATACTGTCAGGCGCCATCCCGCTGCTTCCCAGGGACGGCCGCCTGTCCTCTCTCCCCACGCGTCTGGTTGCCAGGCAACCAGTCGCAGAACTTTCGGCCAGTCGGCCTGGGTCTCCATGCATGCACGTCCCGTTGCTAGGCAACGGGACACTATTCTAAACCGCCGCCGCCTCCTTCCCTCCCATTGGCTGCCCAAGATTTATAAGGCATCTTCAGTCATTCCCCTGTGCCAGAGTATCAGGTCTCCCTCCTGCTCCAGCGTTCCTGTGCCCATTTGGCTTGTTTTGACTCCTGCTTTTCCTGCGCCCATTACTACCCGGATTGCCTCGACCACTCTTTTGGATCTCCCTAAGTACCTTATTGCCTGACTGTTACCGAGCCGGCTGGTCTGACCTCCCTTCTGGATATCCCCCTTGTACCTTGTTGCCAGCACTGTTACCGAACCGGCTTGTTTGACTACTCCTATCCATGCCTCGCCATACGACTTGGGGAAGGACCATGACCTGCGTGTCTCCTGCATCGGAGCCCATACCTCCTTGCGGGTATCCCTGGTGAAAACCAGGGGCACTTTATATTCCGCACCTTCCTTTCAAGTTGTGCCAACGCTAGCAGGTACGCAACGTTCAGTTGTGACACTGTATATAATCTACACACTAATAATCCGTATATAATCTATACACTAATAACCTGTATATAACCCATACACTAATAACATGTATATAATCTATACACTAATAATCTGTATATATTCCATACACTAATAATCTGTATATAATCCGTGTAACCCTACAAGGTCTTTATTACACTCCAGTATAACAGATTGGTCAGTTACTTTGTGGGAACTATCACCAGGAGTCCAGCTACCACAACCCCTGAACTGCAGGCAGTGAGTAACGCTGTACCAAACTTGACTGACATGAATCTGTGGGAGGTAGATAGGGCTACATTTGGGAAGTCCAACGGATGGACGAGTCCTTAGATGGTCTTCGCAGTGTGGTGTGAAGGACAGATTGGGGACCTCAGGAGGACAGGATAATGTGGAAAGAAGGGAGGTCATACAGTTTGTCTGCCAAGGCTGACCCTCTAGAGCCAGGAGTGCCTAGAAAACAACTGATTGTTTCCCATTAGTACCGTTGCCGCGTCACGTTCAGGTTACTAGCTGGTATTTGTGCAGCTGAGCAAGGAGGCGCGGAGTCTAACGCACCCCCGGTATTCACCAGGGACCCCCGCAAGGGAGTTTGGGCTTCACTGCAAGAGGGTGCGCAGGTCGTGGTTCTTTAAGTCGGCCACCAGCGTAGCAAGAGTGGACAATGCCTAGTCAATAAAACCGGGTCAGAACCAGTGGGCAGAGACGTACTAAAGGGAACTCCAAAGAATAGTCAGAGGGAGGCCAAATATCAGGAAACCAGAGCAAACAAAGTGCTCTAACCCTAACCCTAGGTGCTCCCTTATAGGAGGGCTGATTATCGGCTGTCAGAGATGCTGACGGCCGAGCGGAAGTACTAGGCGTCCTGTTGCCTAGCAACGGGATGCAGCAAGGACCGCGCATGCGTGCGTGGCAAACCGGAGGTGGGGCAAAGCAGAGACAGGCGGACGCCTCTCGCACCTAGAGTCAGTGTGGAGGCGGCGCATGACAGTATCTCCCTCTCCTCTCTCCGGAACAGAATGTTTATGTTAGCAGCCGCGGCGGCCGCGGGCAACGCCGCGACTCTCACCTTTCCTCTGCAGCTATCCCGGCCATCGCTATGACGACTGGGTCTTCATCCCAGTTGCCTGGGCAACAACCGGGAGGCTGTAGTTCTCCTGCCACCGCGCCCAGCCAGCTGTCAAACAGCCGGGCGCGCGCGCAGGTCTGTATAGATTCAGCTGCCCAGCATTTTCATTAGCAGCTCTCTCTCCCCCCTCATTGGTTTGCGGGGCTATGTATCAATTAGGCTGCTCCTGGGGATTCTGGAGGGCTCTTCCCTGATTGGTTACTTGGACTATTTAAGGCAGTGAAGACTGAGCCTCACTGCCGGTTATAGCGTCCTGTTTACAGTTCTGCTGCCTGCTACTTTATCTCTGTGCTTGTTGTTTAACCTATGATAGATTTCCCGTGTATGACCCTTGCTTGTTCCTGGACCTTGAACCTGTGCTTCTGACCCTGACCTATTGGCTGAACCCGGATTTTGCTTCTCTGCTAGTCCCCCTGATCTTTCGCCTGTCCCTGGATTCCAAACCTGTGCCTGTGACCTCTGACCTTGGTTTGTTCTGTGGATACGCTGTCTGCTGCCGGCACCAACCCTGCCTAAACCCCACGCTGCTGTCCACCATAACACCTATCCCTGGGTTCTCCTTAGCCGGTACACAACTCTCGACCCTCTGTTAGCCTGCGACCAAGTCTGTCCCCACCACTAGGGGCTCCAGTGAACACCTGGCTTTCGGAGTAGACTCCGGGTTTTGTTGTATCAGCTGGAGGAGTTCCTAACAGTTTAGCGGAGTGGCCACTAAGGAAATTGGAGGGAAAACAGGGAGCGTGTAAATCCTTCTTGTCCACCCAAGATCTTTCTTCTGGGCTATAGCCTTTCTAATGAACCAGGAACTTAATTCTGCCACGAACACTATGGGAATCTTTCTGGGAAAGAATACACCGACAGAGGAAGCATTTACTTCAAGATAAAATGGTTTGTGCTGGTCTGGTCAGGGGTGGATCTAGAAAATTATTTTACTGGTGGCGACAGCTAAGGATGCCTACGGCTGCACACTATGTGGAGGTCCATTCGGCAGAGACAGTCAGGGAGGGTGTGCTGCCCGGCTGCTCTGATTGTTTTTAAAACACAATCAGAGCAGCCAGGCAGCACACTCTCCCTACCTGTCTCTGCCAAACAGACCTGCTCATAGTGTGCAGCCGCCAGCAGCAAGCCCCTGCTAGGGGGGGCAATTGCCCCGATCGCCGATGAAACGTTGAGTGGCTGTAAGGCCAGAAGGTTGAGGACAATCAAGGATACATCCTAATTTTTTAGGATCCATTTGCAACCCTGTACCAGAGATTAAATAGCCAAGGAAAGGTACTTGTGAGTGCTCGTTTCCAATTTACAATAGATGGTTCTCTCGAAGATGAAGTAGGATGGTTTTGACATGTTCCTGATGCGAGTTAAGATCTTGAGAGCAGATCAGTATGTCGTCAAGGTAGACAACCACGGAAGAATATAACAGGTCTCTGAAAATGTTGTTAATAAATTCCTGGAAGACTACCGGGGCATTGAACAGCCCAAAGGGCATGACCAAGTACTGCAATTGCCCGTCCCTGGTATTGAAGGCAGTCTTCCATTCATCTCCTTAACGGATCCAAACCAAATTGTATGCTCCCCTGAGGTCAAGTTTAGTGAAAATTTGAGCTGCATTGATGCGATCGAAGAGCTCAGAAATGAGAGAAAGAGGATAGTGGTTCTTGATATTTATGGAGTTCAATTTGCAATACAAGGTCTAAGCGACCCGTCCTTTTTCTTAGCAAAAAAGAATTCAGCACCAGCAGGAGAAGTGAATTTACGGATAAAACCGTATGGGACGTTTTCGGTAACGTAGGCCGCCATAGCCTTAGTCTCAGGTAAAGCTAATGGGAACACTCTACCCCTGGGAATCCTTTTGTCAGGGATAAGGTTGATGGGGCAATGTCAAGGATGGTGAGGTGGTAGAGATTCTGCAGCAGTGTTGCTGAAGACGTCCAGGAATTCTGAATAAGCTTCAGGGAGAATGGGTTGAGCTGTAGAGGTGAGACAAGAGATCGAAGTCCTGGCAGGAAGTACCGGAGACAGACATTGATGCTTGCATTTGGAACCCCAGGAAATAACCTGAGCATGGTGCCAGTCGAATTGGGGAGAATGTGACCTAAGCCAGGGTAGTCCTAGAATTACCAGATTGATGGACTGTGGGAGAATTAGGAAACTTATCAATTCAGAGTGGAGAGCTCCTACCGACAACTGTACTGGACTGGTAATGCGATCGATGGAGCTGTTGATGACGCGGTTACCATCTATCGCAGTCAGCACCAAGGGCTGTGGCAACGGGTGAATGGAGATATGGAGCTTGGTGGACAACTCGGCGGATATGAATTTCCCAGCGCATCCAGAGTCCACGAAGCCTGACAACTGCTGGGGAACGTCCGGTGCAAGAAGGACTACAGACATGAGGAGTTTGCCATCTTTAGTGGAGTAGGGAGTAGTGCATCTGGATACTAGGACGACCCCCCTAACATCGCCTAGGATGGGGCGTTTCCCAGTCTCTTGGAACAAGAAGAGATGAGGTGACCAAACTCACCACAATAAAGACAAAGATAGTTTCTGATGCATCGGTCTTGGTCCTCCTGGGAGAGACGGGTCCTGCCATCAGTTCTTCTGATGAAGCTACGGGCGATTAAAACTGTGGAGCCAGACGTGGAAAGGCTCTCCTGGCTACGTTCTCTGTGGCGTATATCCACCTTGATACATGGAGAGATTAAATCGTCCAGGTTGGACGGAAGATCACGAGAAGACAGATCGTCTTTGATGCGTTAGTTTAAGCCTTGCCAAAAGGTAGCTCTGAGTGCCTCATTATTCCTACACAGTTCAGAAGTGAGAGTTTGAAACTGTACAGCATACTGGCCAGCAGTTAGGGGACCTTGATGAAGAGCCAGCAGTCCTGAAGCAGCTGATGAAACCCGGCCTGGCTCCTCGAATACCTTCCAAAAATTCTAGATGAAATGAGAGGAATTCTGGAGCATAGTGTCTTCCCTCTCCCAGAGGGGGGAAGCCCAGGCTAGAGTTTGGCCCATGAGGAGGGAAATTATGTACGCCACCTTGGAGCGTTCAGAGACAAATTGGATGGCGCATTGGTTAAGAAAGCCCCAGCACTTTTTGGGGTAACTGTCAAACTTTTCAGGCGAGGGAATATGTAGACCTCTGGAAGCTGGATTGCTCACCGTAGCCGCTGTAGCAGAAGAGGAAACAGTGGCCGCTATGGACCCTGGAGGGTGTCCAGCCGAGATACTACCCCCTGAAGGCACTGCAAAAGCTGAGCTTGATTTGACTCTTGCCGATCCACTCTCTGGGCGAGATGAAGCAGAAGATCTCGAGCAGATGGTTCATCTTGATCACTCATCTTCTTGGCCAGAGTATACTGTCACGATCAAGTTACTAGCTGGTATTTGCGCAGCTGAGCAAGGAGGCGCGGAGTCTAATGCACCCCCGATATTCACCAGGGACCCCCACAAGGGAGTTTGGGCTTCGCTGCAATAGGGTGTGCAGGTCGCGATTCTCCAAGACAGCCACCAGCGTAGCAAGAGTGGACAATGCGTAGTCAATCAATCCAGGTCAGAACCAGTGGGCAGCGACGTACTAAAGGGAAATCCAAAGAATAGTCAGAGGCGGGTCAAATATCAGGAAACCAAAGCAAACAAAGTGCTGGAGCAGGGTGAAACCAATACTCTGGCACACCTAATGGTGCCATAGACTTCCTTATATCCCCCCTAGGTGCTCCTTGATAGGAGGGCTGATTATCGGCTGTCAGAGACGCTGACCGCCGAACGGAAGTACTAGATGTCCTGTTGCCTAGCAACAAAGACCACTCATGTGTGCGCGGCAACCAGGAAGTTGGGGAAAGCATCCCGTTGCTAGGCACCGGGACACGCTGATCAGCAGAGACAGGCGGCCACCTCTCGCACCTAGAGTGAGTGCGGCTCCTGACACGCTGTTTACTAGCACCAGCCCATGACATCCCCATAGCTGGCCACTTAGAGGTTTGTATAACCCATGCCCCGTTGCTACATTTCTTCTGGCCTGGAGTTAACCAGAAGGTCAAACACTATAGTTGGGTCCCTCTACAGTCCATGCCCATGTCACTCACCGGACTGTGAGTGCTTCTTCCCGGACATTTAGGAACCGTGGCCGTCCTCCATCCTGAGGGACTGCGCATGCGCAGCCCTTTCTATACCTCCAGTGTATGTTCCTTTAACTTAATTGGCAGATCAGGCAACCTCCCTATATTAAGCACCTGTGGTCATCACCACATTGCCTGATCTTGGAGTCTCATTCCCCATGAGTCTCTGAAGGTGTTCCTGTGTTTCCTTGTTTATTCAGCCCTGCTGATTCCTGTGGTTTCCAAACCACTTCTACCTCTGTGGTTTCCAAACCACTTCTGCTACTGTGGTTCCCATACCACTTCTACCATCTACTGTATCATCGTGACTGTGAGCTGATTCCTATCCGCTGCCTCCGTGCACTACAGTCTTCTAATCACTTCAACTCTACCATGTATCATTGGGACTGTTAGCTGATGCCTATCCGCTGCCTCCGTGCACTACAGTCTTTCATTCACATCCACTCACCTGTTCATGATTGTGACTGCCAGCTGATTCCTATCCGCTGCCTCCGTGCACTACAGTCTTCAACCTGCAACCCGTCTGTGTTTCATCGTGACTGTTTAGCTGATTCCTATCCGCTGCCTCCGTGCACTACAGTCTTCAACCTGCAACTCGTCTGTGTTTCATCATCGTGACTGCTAGCTGATTCCTATCCGCTGCCTCCGTGCACTACAGTCTTCAACCTGCAACCCGTCTGTGTTTCATCGTGACTGTTTGGCTGATTCCTATCCGCTGCCTCTGTGCGCTTCAGTCTTCAGTCCTTGTCAACGCTCCCGTGTTTCCTTGAGTCTGCCTCCACTATTGCTACCCGCTATTCTCCGTGATCAACAGTGCCTGTTCAACTCTGCTCTCCCGTGTCCCATCGTTACTGCACCTGCTGGTTGCTATTGGCTACCTCCGTGTTCCCGCAGAGACCCGCTGCTGCTACTCCTCAGCACTACTCATCCATCTACTGCTGATCCGCTCTCCACGCTTTCCTGTGTTCCCCGCTGGTCTACCTACCCGTGCGCTGCACCTACTAGACCACCGCTTCACCCATCCAGGGACTTCGCATCCTGCCGGCCTCCTGCCGTTCAGGTATCTCTGCACTCCTGTCTGACTGCCTCCTGAACCACGGTATGCATACTTCTCATTGACTGTGCTGTGTATTGCATACCTTGCTGGACTGTGTTGGTTCTCCTCTGGAGTGTGCTATCCGCTGAGTCTATTGCCATCATTGACTGTGTTATCTTATGCTGGACTACTTCAAGAGACTTTCTATATTGGCAGTATTGTTCAGTCATCTATACATTTATATTGTGCATATCACTGTGGTTCAAAGTCAAGGTGCCCGTGTATATATTGTGTTGCAGTCTCTCCCCGTGCACCTCCTCACATATATATTCAGTGGTACAACTTGCTAGTGGCAGACCACTGACCCCTGTTTACAGTTTCACCTGTTCCAGTATCCTCTCACATAGCAGTGGTACAACTTGCTAACGCAGACCACTGACTCCCCGGATACCTCCACTTGGACTCCATTCCTTCACTCAGACAGCGGTACAACTTGCTATCCGCAGACCGCTGACTCTCATCACCTCCTCGTTTCTGTTGGACATTCCTCCTCACTATAGCAGTGGTACAACTTGCTACCGCAGACCACTGACTACCTTCACGTGTCCTTTGTCCATACAGTTCCTCGTGTATTACTACCTCCATATTGCCAGTGCTGCTAGTCATAGACTTTCCTGAGCATCTCATCATCTGCTATTTCCTGTTCCGTGATCACCCTGCTACCAGAGTACCATATTACCACCTATACTGCTCTGGTAAGCCTATCACCTGGTGATCCCTGGGTAAAGACTCCTAGTGCCCGTGACAGTAAGATCAGGCCATGACAGACCCAGATACGGAACCTACTGCTAAAGAGATGCTGCAGCATCTGGTCAGTCGTGTGGAGCAACAGGATGCTCGCCAACAGCTGTTACTTCAATGTTACCAATCGTTAACCTCCCAAGGAACATCTGGACAGACTGTTACAGCTAGTATTGAAGCTCCTGTGCTTTCCTCCGTTTCCCCAGTGCCATCCCAGGTGTCTACAGCTCCTACGCTTCACCTGCCTACTCCGTCAAAATATGACGGGGACCCCAAAACTTGTAGAGGTTTCCTTAACCAATGTTCAGTCCATTTTGAACTCCAACCTCAAAATTTTTCTACCCATCGTTCCAGAGTGGCCTATCTTATCTCATTGTTTTCTGGACAAGCCCTGGCTTGGTCCTCCCCTCTGTGGGAAAGAAACGATCCAATTCTACAAGATAGTGCCAAATTCATTTCCACGTTCCGAAGTGTGTTCGATGAACCAGGTCGTGTGACCTCCGCTGCTTCCAGCATTCTTCGTTTGCGACAAGGCTCCCATACAGTAGGACAGTATGTCATTCAATTTAGGATCTTAGCCTCTGAACTTCAGTGGAACACTGAAGCATTAGTTGCCGCCTTCTGGCAGGGGCTCTCCGATAAAATTAAAGATGCACTGACTACCCAAGAGCTTCCTTCGTCACTAGAAGATTTGATCTCTCTTTGCCATCGTGTAGACATGAGATTTCGTGAAAGAGAATCTGAGAAAACAACTTCTGCTAAAGCACCTCTTCGTTTAAACCCTCAATTTCGTCCAGTTTCACCTTCTGTGATTCCCATGGAGATAGGACGTTCCAAATTATCTTTAGAAGAGAGGAAACGAAGAGTAAAGAATAGACTCTGTATCTATTGTGCTGATTCCACACATATGCTCAGTTCTTGCCCTAAGAAATCGGGAAATGCCAGGCCCTAACTAGTTCTGGAGAGGTGAAGTTAGGGTCCCTGGAGTCCTCTCCATTGTCTATGAAATCTAAAGTCTGCGCTTTCGATGTTACGATTTCCTTTGCTACTAAATCCTTTGAGTCACAGGCATTGATTGATTCCGGAGCAGCAGGAAATTTCATTTCTAAATCACTAGTGAATCAATGGTCCCTACCAGTGATCACTTTAAAAACACCCATTACTGTGACGGCTATAGATGGATCACGTCTCATCAATGGTCTCATCACCCAGAGTACGTCTCCAGTAACCCTTCAGATTGGTGTACTACACCATGAAGAAATTTCGTTTTTAATTCTTCCTGTTACGACAAGTCCGATTGTCTTAGGCCTTCCATGGCTTCAATGTCACTCTCCCCAGATTGACTGGCGCACCCCTCAAGTTACGTCTTGGGGGCCTGAATGTCACCATCGTTGTCTCTCTCAAGTTATTCCTCTTAAAGTACAGCAATCTTCCATCTCATCTTCCTCCCCGGGACTCCCTCCTCAGTATGCTTCATTTGCCGATGTGTTTGATAAAGCTCAGTCTGAACGTCTTCCTCCTCATCGTTCTTGGGATTGTCCGATCGACCTTCTACCTGGCAAGACTCCTCCCAGGGGTCGGGTCTATCCTCTCTCGTTACCTGAAACTCAAGCCACATCTGAGTACATACGGGAGAATCTCCAGCGTGGGTTCATTCGACCTTCCACCTCTCCCGCTGGAGCTGGGTTCTTCTTCGTCAAAAAGAAGGATGGATCATTACGCCCTTGTATAGATTTTCGTGGACTCAACGCCATTACTATCAAGAATCGGTATCCCATTCCGCTGATCACTGAGCTATTTGATCGCATCAAGGGAGCTCGGATATTTACTAAGTTGGATCTTCGTGGTGCCTACAATTTAATTAGAATCCGTTCCGGTGACGAATGGAAGACCGCGTTTAACACCAGAGATGGGCATTACGAATATTTAGTAATGCCCTTCGGGCTGTGTAATGCCCCCGCGGTTTTCCAGGGTTTCATCAATGAGATCTTTCGGGACTTATTATATGTATGTGTCGTTGTCTACCTGGACGACATATTGATCTTCTCACAGGACCTGCCTTCTCATCACCAACATGTGGCAGAGGTCCTCTCCAGACTACGGAAAAACTCATTGTTCTGTAAATTGGAAAAATGTTCATTCGAGTTACCCCAGATTCCATTCTTGGGGTATATAGTTTCCGGAGTTGGCCTGAAGATGGATCCAGACAAAGTAAATGCTGTACTACATTGGCCTCAGCCAACTACTCTTCGTGCCATCCAGCGTTTTTTAGGTTTTGCCAATTACTATAGACGCTTCATTCAAGACTTCTCATCCATTGCATCTCCCATTGTGGCCTTAACTCGGAAAGGGGCTAATACTAAGCAATGGTCATCTGAGGCTCTCCAAGCCTTTCAAATCCTCAAAGAGTCCTTCTCGTCTGCTCCCATTCTGCGACAACCTGATGTGACACTCCCCTTCTTCCTAGAAGTAGATGCCTCTAATGTGGGCTTAGGAGCTATTCTCTCCCAACGCTCGGAGCAACAAAAATTACATCCTTGTGCCTTCTACTCTCGGGGTCTTCTGCCCGCAGAGAAAAACTATACTATCGGGGACAAGGAGTTGCTGGCCATCAAAGCTGCATTAGAGGAATGGAGATACTTGTTGGAAGGAGCTCGCCATCCGGTGACGATCTTCACGGATCATAAGAACTTGTCATATTTGCAATCTGCTCAATGCTTGAACCCTCGTCAAGCAAGATGGTCTCTTTTTTTTTCCCGTTTTGAATTAATTATAACCTTCAAACCAGCTGCTAAGAACAAGAAAGCTGACGCTCTATCTCGAGCTTTTGTGACGTCCTCTGATGTAGAAGAGGTTCCCAACCATGCTATTCTAGACCCCAAATGTATTTCTCTGGCTGCTTCATCCACCAAAATGCTGCCATTTGGGAAGACCCTCGTGCCTCCTACTCTGAGGAGGAAAATCCTTTCGTGGTTCCATGCCTCTCGTTTTTCTGGACACGCCGGTGAACATAAGACCTTTGAGATTCTCTCTCGTAGTTACTGGTGGCCTTCAATGAGGAGAGACGTCAAAGAGTTTATTGCTTCCTGTGATTTATGTTCTCAGTTCAAATCCTCCCGCAGAACTCCAGCAGGGTTGCTGCGACCACTACCCATTCCGTCCAAGCCTTGGACCCATATTAGTATGGATTTCGTTACTGATTTGCCACCAAGTAAGAATCACAATACTATTTGGGTAGTGGTAGACAGATTTTCGAAGATGGCTCATTTCGTCCCTCTGTCCGGTTTACCTTCCTCGTCTACTCTGGCTGAACATTTCATTAAAGAAATCTTCCGCATCCATGGATGTCCGTCTGAGATTGTGTCAGATAGAGGAGTACAATTCGTTTCCAGATTCTGGCGGGCCCTTTGTAAAACCTTGGGCATACGATTAGCACTCTCATCGTCTTACCATCCGCAATCTAACGGACAAACGGAACGAGTCAATCAAGATCTTGAGACTTTTATTAGGATGTTCTCTTCAGCCAACCAAGACAACTGGGTAGAATTGCTCCCTTGGGCTGAATTCGCCCATAACAACATGTACCATGAGTCATCATCCAAAACTCCATTCTTTGTGGTCTACGGTCACCATCCGTCTTTTCCGGAATTTCCTGCCCTCCCGCCCACCCAAGTTCCTGCTGTGGAGACTGCTTGTCAGACCTTCAAAAATATCTGGTCTCAGGTCAAAACCTGTTTAAAGAAGACATCTAACAAATATAAGTCTTTCGCAGATAAGAAGAGGCGGGCTATTCCACCACTAAAAATTGGAGATCGTGTCTGGTTATCTACCAAAAATATTCGTTTGAAGGTTCCATCTATGAAATTCGCCCCTCGTTTTATTGGTCCATATAGGATCATTCAAGTTATCAATCCAGTATGTGTTAAACTTCTTCTTCCTAAGAATCTTCGGATCTCCAATGCCTTCCATGTGTCCTTGCTCAAACCTCTCATCATCAACCGTTTCTCGACTCCTTCCTCAGCACCGCAGCCAGTTCAAGTTCATCAGGAGGAGGATTTCGAGATTACTGAGGTATTGGATGCAAAAATTTCGCGAGGAGTCCTCCGTTTCCTCGTTCATTGGAAGGGCTTTGGTCCTGAGGAGCGTTCATGGATCAAAGCTGAAGATCTTAATGCTCCTGCCCTTCTGAAGAAGTTTTATTCCAAAAATCCGGACAAGCCCGGTTCCAGGCGTTCTGTGCCCACCTTTAAAAGGGGGGGTACTGTCACTCACCGGACTGTGAGTGCTTCTTCCCGGACATTTAGGAACCGTGGCCGTCCTCCATCCTGAGGGACTGCGCATGCGCAGCCCTTTCTATACCTCCAGTGTATGTTCCTTTAACTTAATTGGCAGATCAGGCAACCTCCCTATATTAAGCACCTGTGGTCATCACCACATTGCCTGATCTTGGAGTCTCATTCCCCATGAGTCTCTGAAGGTGTTCCTGTGTTTCCTTGTTTATTCAGCCCTGCTGATTCCTGTGGTTTCCAAACCACTTCTACCTCTGTGGTTTCCAAACCACTTCTGCTACTGTGGTTCCCATACCACTTCTACCATCTACTGTATCATCGTGACTGTGAGCTGATTCCTATCCGCTGCCTCCGTGCACTACAGTCTTCTAATCACTTCAACTCTACCATGTATCATTGGGACTGTTAGCTGATGCCTATCCGCTGCCTCCGTGCACTACAGTCTTTCATTCACATCCACTCACCTGTTCATGATTGTGACTGCCAGCTGATTCCTATCCGCTGCCTCCGTGCACTACAGTCTTCAACCTGCAACCCGTCTGTGTTTCATCGTGACTGTTTAGCTGATTCCTATCCGCTGCCTCCGTGCACTACAGTCTTCAACCTGCAACTCGTCTGTGTTTCATCATCGTGACTGCTAGCTGATTCCTATCCGCTGCCTCCGTGCACTACAGTCTTCAACCTGCAACCCGTCTGTGTTTCATCGTGACTGTTTGGCTGATTCCTATCCGCTGCCTCTGTGCGCTTCAGTCTTCAGTCCTTGTCAACGCTCCCGTGTTTCCTTGAGTCTGCCTCCACTATTGCTACCCGCTATTCTCCGTGATCAACAGTGCCTGTTCAACTCTGCTCTCCCGTGTCCCATCGTTACTGCACCTGCTGGTTGCTATTGGCTACCTCCGTGTTCCCGCAGAGACCCGCTGCTGCTACTCCTCAGCACTACTCATCCATCTACTGCTGATCCGCTCTCCACGCTTTCCTGTGTTCCCCGCTGGTCTACCTACCCGTGCGCTGCACCTACTAGACCACCGCTTCACCCATCCAGGGACTTCGCATCCTGCCGGCCTCCTGCCGTTCAGGTATCTCTGCACTCCTGTCTGACTGCCTCCTGAACCACGGTATGCATACTTCTCATTGACTGTGCTGTGTATTGCATACCTTGCTGGACTGTGTTGGTTCTCCTCTGGAGTGTGCTATCCGCTGAGTCTATTGCCATCATTGACTGTGTTATCTTATGCTGGACTACTTCAAGAGACTTTCTATATTGGCAGTATTGTTCAGTCATCTATACATTTATATTGTGCATATCACTGTGGTTCAAAGTCAAGGTGCCCGTGTATATATTGTGTTGCAGTCTCTCCCCGTGCACCTCCTCACATATATATTCAGTGGTACAACTTGCTAGTGGCAGACCACTGACCCCTGTTTACAGTTTCACCTGTTCCAGTATCCTCTCACATAGCAGTGGTACAACTTGCTAACGCAGACCACTGACTCCCCGGATACCTCCACTTGGACTCCATTCCTTCACTCAGACAGCGGTACAACTTGCTATCCGCAGACCGCTGACTCTCATCACCTCCTCGTTTCTGTTGGACATTCCTCCTCACTATAGCAGTGGTACAACTTGCTACCGCAGACCACTGACTACCTTCACGTGTCCTTTGTCCATACAGTTCCTCGTGTATTACTACCTCCATATTGCCAGTGCTGCTAGTCATAGACTTTCCTGAGCATCTCATCATCTGCTATTTCCTGTTCCGTGATCACCCTGCTACCAGAGTACCATATTACCACCTATACTGCTCTGGTAAGCCTATCACCTGGTGATCCCTGGGTAAAGACTCCTAGTGCCCGTGACAGCCCATCATAGGTGAGCCATTTAGGAGGGCAGCCATGGACATTGCGAGACCTTTTAAGAAACCAAGCCGTACAGGGAAAAGATACATCTTGACTGTAGTAGACTATGCGACTAGATATCCTGAGGCCATTGCTTTAACATTCATAGATGTCGAGCATGTGACTCAAGCCCTCATAGATATCTTCAGCCATATAGGGTTTCCCCAAGAGGTGGTTACAGACTAGGGGAAAAGCAGTTCCAGGGGAGTTGTTACAGACTGTGTGGGACAAATTTGGGGTACATTCCTTCTGCACAATCCCTTACCATCCTCAGACCAACGATCTTTGCAAGAGATTCAATGGAGTCTTAAACAGTTGCTGCAGGAGTATGCTGAATCATAGAAGGAGATATTGGGAGAAGTCACTGCAGCAACTAGTGTTCGCGTACCGTGAAGTGCCGCAGGATTCTATTGTTTGCTCTCCTATCAAGCTACTATATGCCCAAAGGGTACGAGGCCTTCTCAACCTAGTCCGGGATAGCTGGGAAGGGTCGTTCCAGGAACCAGATGTTTCTGTCTTGGAATATGTGGTCCAAACGTGGGATAGATTGCAGCGGTTGATTCAGCTACCTCATGACCACATGCTAGGGACACAGGAACGACAGCGGCAATATTTCAACCAGCGGGCCCTAGAAAAGGAACTAGTGGTAGGGCAGCCGGTGATGGTACTAGTGCCTACGTAGAAACATAAGCTTCAGTCAACATGGGCAGGACCCTACACTGTACTTGAAAGGTGAGACAAAGTAGATTAGGTCATTGCCCTAGATTAATCAGGGAACCGAGCTGCCACCTTTCATATAAATCAAGTAAAAGCTTACGTGCCCCGGGAAGTAGGGACTGTGGCAATCTGTAGCCAACCATGGATGACCCTGAGATCCCTGACATTCTGGCAGCCACTAACAAAGACTTGGATGGATGCAGTGCCCATAATCTCGTAGTTGATGTAAACCCAGATCCAGCAGATGCAGGGGTTGTTGGGGGTACGGAGGGCCCATTTCACCAGCAAGCCAGGGCGCACTCATCATTTAGACACGGGAGAGGCTTGGCCAATTTGGCAACCCTCATACCGGGTGAGTCCAGAGGTTCTTGCCATGGTGAAACAAGAAGTTAAAGAAATGCTGGCACTAGGGGGTCATGATCCCATCTAGTAGTCCTTGGGCCGCAGTGTTAATTCCCAAAAGGGATTGTAGCACCCGCTTCTGCATAGACTACCCCAGCTAGCTGAAGTTACTGCGATTGATGCTTTTCCTATGCCCAGGGTAGATGAGCTATTAGACCAATTAGGGGCACCTCACTATGAGTCATTAAGGAGAGCAAGGCAAAAAAAAAAAAAGGAGTAAATTTAATCCTGGTCAAACCATGTTACAATGCAAGGGGTGCAAATTAGTTTATTATTTTGCATGTAAGGAAAATACTTGCTGCTTTTTCATGTAGCTCACAAATGCTTTATTTTTAGATTGACATTTAAATTTGATCTAACACATGCCCTACCCCATTTTAAATTTACCTCCCCCTCCAATGCAACATGGTTTTGCCAAGGTGCAAAGTTACCTCTTTTTTTTTTTTTTTGCTTTGCTCTCCCTAATGACTCAGGCCCTATGTGTCCTTTCTGGATCTTAGCAGGGGGTTCTGGCAGATTCACCATAGCAAGGAGGCACAGGAGCACTCTGCATTCATCACTCCATTTGGATTGTTCGAGTCTAGTCATGCCTTTTCGGAATGAAAAAGGCCCGAGCTACCTTTCACCACGCAGTATACCGTCTCCTGACAGGGTGTCTTGAGTTCGCCCCGGCATACCTGGATGACATATCCATTTTTAATGAAATCTGGGAAGAACATCTCCAGTATGTAACAGAGGTGTGCAAGGATTAGTCAGGCAGGGCTGACAATCAAACCAGACAAATGCCCAATGGTGATGGCAGAGGTGCTATTCCTTGGTCACCGGGTTGGTGAGGGAAGTATCCGACCTTATCCAGCAAAGATTGATGTCATCTTAAACTGGCCAAGACCCACTAGCCGAAAAAAAAAAAGTTACATGCTTTCCCCAGGACAACACAATATTACCATAGACTGGGCCGCACAGTGGCTCAGTGGTTATCACTTCTGCCTTACAGCACTGGTTCATTTCTGGACCATGGCCTTATCCGTGTGGAGTTTGTATGCTCTCCCCGTGTTTGCGTGGGTTTCCTCCGGGTGCTCCGGTTTCCTCCCACACTCCAAAAACATACTGGTAGGTTAATTAACCGCTAACAAATTGACCCTAGTGTGTGTCTGTGTGTGTGTGTGTGTGTGTGTTAGGGAATTTAGACTGTAAGCTCCAAAGGGGCAGGAACTGATGTGAGCGAGTTCTCTGTACAGCGCTGCGGAATTAGTGGCGCTATTAGTGGCGCTATATAAATGGTGATGATGACTCATGACCCATTATAGGATCGTTGACAAACCCTTGATATGCAGATATGCCTACAAGGAAAGATCTAACTAACCTTTGGGTTAAAAAAAATATTTAATTGAATTAAAAGGTCAAAGACCAGAGAAAATAAACGTGTAGAATGGACATTGGCAAATACACATAACCTTACATTAAATACAACATTATGACCAAACAGAAGAGATAGGGAAAAACAAACGCTACAGATATGTGTCTTTAGATTCTGTAAGAGTAAAGCTGGGTACACACTACACAGTTTTCATTCAATAATCAGCTAAATCAGCCGTCATACGACCGCTCGTTCAAAAGTCGGGTCAGTAGGTGCAGTGACACGAGGGTTGAAAGTCTGCCCAAATGGACAATTATCACCTCATTTGGTTGGTCGTACCGTTTAATATTTTCATTCCAATCTCGTTTCCGCTGTGTAGTGTGTATAAACCTCCGACCGATCCACAACAGTGAGTACGAAATTACAGTCATTGCTCACGACAACATGGCTGTAAAAAGTCGCTAAAGGGACGTCCGCTCTTCTCTTTATCGTCCTAAACAAGGCTAGTGTGTATGCAGTACATGGACCGAGCGATCGGAACATCGATCGCATGTAAAATCGATCGGCATAAAAAGTTGGTGGAAAATCCTGTAGTGTGTACCCAGCTTAAGTCCAAACTCAGCCCAAAATGAAAGTCTCAGATCCCAATCGGAACAGGGGCACAAAGTCTCATAAAAACAAAATGTCCCAGAGTTCTTGCTGAAGTCCTTCCTGGTAGTGATGGGATCGGAGCTACGTTGGCCGGCTGCTTGATAGTCGCAAACTCACTCCTCTGTCAGACGGCTTGTGTTCCCCTGCGGAACGCACGCGTCACTTCCCATAGGCGATGTGTGTGTTCCCCTGCGGAACGCACGCGTCCCTTCCCGTAGGCGACGTGTGCGTTCCCCTGCGGAACGCACGCGTCACTCCCCGTAGGCGATGTGTGCATTCCCCTGCGGAACGTACGCGTCCCTTCCCGTAGGCGATGTGCGCGTTCCCCTGCGGAACGTACGCGTCCCTTCCCGTAGATGACGTGCGCGTTCCCCTGCGGAACGCACGCGTCCCTTCCCGTAGGCGACGTGCGCGTTCCCCTGCGGAACGCGCGCGTCCCTTCCCGTAGGCGACGTGCGCGTTCCCCTGCGGAACGCGCGCGTCACTCCCCGTAGGCGATGTGCGCGTTCCACTGCGGAACGCGCGCGTCACTCCCCGTAGGCGACATGTGCGTTCCCCTGCGGAACGCGCGCGTCACTCCCCGTAGGCGATGTGCGCGTTTCCCTGCGGAACGCTCGCGTCACTCCCCGTAGGCGATGTGCGCGTTCCACTGCGGAACGCGCGCGTCACTCCCCGTAGGCGATGTGCGCGTTCCACTGCGGAACGCGCGCGTCACTCCCCGTAGGCGATGTGCGCGTTCCCCTGCGGAACGCTCGCGTCACTCCCCGTAGGCGATGTGTGCGTTCCCCTGCGGAACGTACGCGTCCCTTCCCGTAGGCGACGTGTGCGTTCCCCTGCGGAACACGAGCGTCACTCCCCGTAGGCGACGTGTGCGTTCCCCTGCGGAACGCGCGCGTCACTCCCCGTAGGCGATGTGCGCGTTCCACTGCGGAACGCACGAGTCACTCCCCGTAGGCGATGTGCGCGTTCCCTGCGGAACGCACGAGTCACTCCCCGTAGGCGATGTGCGCGTTCCCCTGCGGAACGCACGCGTCACTCCCCGTAGGCGATGTGCGCGTTCCCCTGCGGAACGCACGCGTCCCTTCCCGTAGGCGACGTGTGCGTTCCCCTGCGGAACGCACGCGTCACTCCCCGTAGGCGATGTGTGCATTCCCCTGCGGAACGTACGCGTCCCTTCCCGTAGGCGATGTGTGCATTCCCCTGCGGAACGTACGCGTCCCTTCCCGTAGGCGACGTGCGCGTTCCCCTGCGGAACGCGCGCGTCCCTTCCCGTAGGCGACGTGCGCGTTCCCCTGCGGAACGCGCGCGTCACTCCCCGTAGGCGATGTGCGCGTTCCACTGCGGAACGCGCGCGTCACTCCCCGTAGGCGATGTGCGCGTTCCACTGCGGAACGCACGAGTCACTCCCCGTAGGCGATGTGTGCGTTCCCCTGCGGAACGCTCGCGTCACTCCCCGTAGGCGATGTGTGCGTTCCCCTGCGGAACGTACGCGTCCCTTCCCGTAGGCGACGTGTGCGTTCCCCTGCGGAACACGCGCGTCACTCCCCGTAGGCGACGTGTGCGTTCCCCTGCGGAACGCGCGCGTCACTCCCCGTAGGCGATGTGCGCGTTCCACTGCGGAACGCACGAGTCACTCCCCGTAGGCGATGTGCGCGTTCCCTGCGGAACGCACGAGTCACTCCCCGTAGGCGATGTGCGCGTTCCCCTGCGGAACGCACGCGTCCCTTCCCGTAGGCGACGTGTGCGTTCCCCTGCGGAACGCGCGCGTCCCTTCCCGTAGGCGACGTGCGCGTTCCCCTGCGGAACGCGCGCGTCACTCCCCGTAGGCGATGTGCGCGTTCCACTGCGGAACGCGCGCGTCACTTCTTGTAGGCGATGTGTGTGTTCCCCTGCGGAACGCACGCGTCACTTCCCATAGGCGATGTGTGTGTTCCCCTGCGGAACGCGCGCGTCCCTTCCCGTAGGCGACGTGTGCGTTCCCCTGCTGAACGCACGCGTCCCTTCCCGTAGGCGATGTGTGTGATCCCCTGCGGAACGCGCGCGTCACTCCCCGTAGGCGACGTGTGCGTTCCCCTGCGGAACGCGCACGTCCCTTCCCGTAGGCGACGTGCGTGTTCCCCTGCGGAACGCGCGCGTCACTCCCCGTAGGCGACATGTGCGTTCCCCTGCGGAACGTGCGCGTCACTCCCCGTAGGCGATGTGCGCGTTCCACTGCGGAACGCACGAGTCACTCCCCGTAGGCGATGTGCATGTTCCCTGCGGAACGCACGAGTCACTCCCCGTAGGCGATGTGTGCGTTCCCCTGCGGAACGCTCGCGTCACTCCCCGTAGGCGATGTGTGCGTTCCCCTGCGGAACGTACGCGTCCCTTCCCGTAGGCGACGTGTGCGTTCCCCTGCGGAACGCACGAGTCACTCCCTGTAGGCGATGTGCGCGTTCCCCTGCGGAACGCACGCGTCACTCCCCGTAGGCGATGTGCGCGTTCCCTGCGGAACGCACGAGTCACTCCCTGTAGGCGATGTGCGCGTTCCCCTGCGGAACGCACGCGTCACTCCCCGTAGGCGATGTGCGCGTTCCCCTGCGGAACGCACGCGTCACTCCCCGTAGGCGATGTGCGCGTTCCCCTGCGGAACACACGCGTCACTCCCCGTAGGCCGACCTGATGCTTGTGAGGGGAGTGACCAAACGCGTTTCATCACTGTTGTGACTTTCTCAATGGGAGGTGCATAGATCTCCGTCACAGCAGTTTATATACCCACAAATACATGGACACATATAAATGGATATTGTGGTATTATCAAAACACTGGTCTTAATCAGCCATTTGTAACAGATGTTTTCTCCATACAGTATTATCGGAAGCATATGGAGTAATGTGAGCAGTAACAATACGGTGCATACAGAAGAGAATCTGTCTATTACTGTGGTTTCCCAAGGTACTAATCTATAGAGAGACCATATGGGCGATATGTTGGCTTAACTATTTGCATATATTGAGGGGGTTTGATTATGTCCTCTAATTTGTCCTCGTAAGACAGCTTCTTGTATCAGTCAATAATGACCTGTTATATGGTAAACACAGAAGAAAGGTTCCTGGCTCTAATGGTATGTAGTAGACTAATACAGATATTATTAATGATATCTCCTAGGTATGGTGGTAATATTATATTCCCATTCACAGTCAGTACACATTGGCTTAAGGTGAGATAGGAGAAATCCTCTAAAGTCCTAGTTGGTCTAAAATGTAAAAATGATGATGTCCTATAAGAGATAAAACCACCTACACTAAAATTGTTAGGTCTTAACCATGTAATATCACATAGTCAATGATGCCACAATGCCTAGATAGAAGAATGGCAATAGGTCTAAGGGGGGGGGGGCGAGGAGGTGGAACCACGGGAATCGAGAGATAAATGACTTGTGGCCCATGGGATGAAGGCATCCCTGGTGGTACTTCCTGGTGATGTACAGCTTTGTATTTCCAAATCTATGCTAAGACCCCCAGGGCGCCGTGGTTTTCAACTCATAGATCCACA
>NW_027447028.1:0-39466 GCF_038048845.1 Mixophyes fleayi | reverse complement strand
TGACCAAATTTCCCCAATTTTCACAATACACCCCCAAGGGACCAAATTTCAGCAATTTTCACAATACCCCCCCAAAGGACCAAATTTCACAAATTTTCATAATACCCCCCAAAGGACCAAATTTTACCAATTTTCACAATACCCCCCAAAGGACCAAATTTCACCAATTTTTACAATACCCGCCCCAAAGGACCACAATTTACCAATTTTTACAGTACCCCCAAAGGACCAAATTTCACCAATTTTTACAGTACCCCCAAAGGACCAAATTTCAGCAATTTTCACTATACCCCACAAAGGACCAAATTTCACCAACTTTCATAATACCCCCCTAAAGGACCATATTTTACCAATTTTCACAATACCCCCCAAAGGACCAAATTTCACCAATTTTTACAATACCCGCCCCAAAGAACCACAATTCACCAATTTTCACAATACCCCCCCAAAGGACCACATTTCACCAATTTTCACAATACCCCCCAAAGGAAAACATTTTACCAATTTTCACAATACCCCCCAAAGGACCACATTTAACCAATTTTCATTATACCCCCCAAAGGACCAACTTTCACCAATTTTCACAATACCCACCCAAAGGACCACATTTCACTAATTTTCACTATACCCCCGCAAAGGACCAAATTTCGCCAAATTTTCACAATAATCCCCAAAGCACTAAATTTCAGCAATTTTCACAATCACCCCCCAAAGGACCAAATTTCACCTATTTTCACAATACGACCCAAGGGACCAAATTTCCCCAATTTTCACTATACCCCCCCAAGGACCAAATTTCCCCAATTTTCACTATACCCCCCAAAGGACCACATTTCAGCAATTTTTACAATACCCCCCCAAAGGACCAAATTTCCACAATAGCCCAAAAGGACCAAATTTCACCAATTTTCACAATACCGCCCCCAAATGACCAAATTTTACCAATTTACACAATACCCCCCAAAGGACCAAATTTCACCAATTTTTACAATACCCACCCCAAAGGACCACAATTCACCAACTTTCACAATACCCCCCCCCCCCAAAGGACCAAATTTCACCATTTTTCACTATACCCCCGCAAAGTACCAAATTTCACCAATTTTCACAATACCCCCAAAGGACCAAATTTCACCAATTTTAACAATACCCCCCAAAGGACCAAATTTCACCAATTTTCACAATACCCCAAAAGGACCAAATTTCACCAATTTTCACAATACCCCCCCAAATGACCAAATTTCACCAATTTTCACAATACCCCCCAAAGGACCAAATTTCACCAATTTTCACAATACCGCCCCCAAAGGACCACATTTCAACAATGTTTACAATATCCCCCCAAAGGACCAAATTTCAACAATTTTCACAATACTCCCCCAAAGGACCACATTTTACTAATTTTCACAATACCCCCCCAAAGGACCACATTTCACCAATTTTCACTATACCCCCCCCAAAGGACCAAATTTCACCAATTTTCACAATAACCCCTAAAGCACTAAATTTCAGCAATTTTCACAATTACCCCCCCCCCAAAGGACCAAATTTCACCTATTTTCACAATACCCCCAAGGGACCAAATTTCCCCAATTTTCACTTTACCCCCCCCCCCCCCAAGAACCAAATTTCCCCAATTTTCACTATACCCCCCAAAGGACCACATTTCAGCAATTTTTACAATACCCCCCAAAGGACCAAATTTCCACAATTTTAACAATAGCCCCCAAAGTACCAAATTTCACCAGTTTTCACAATACCCCCAAAGGACCAAATTTCACCAATTTTCACAATACCCCCCAAAGCACCAAATTTCACCAATTTTCACAATACCCCCAAAGGACCAAATTTCACCAATTTTCACAATACCCCCCCCAATGGACCACATTTCTCCAATTTTCACTATACCTCCTAAAAAGACCAAATTTCACCAATTTTCACAATACCCCCACAAAGGACCACATTTCAGCAATTTTTACAATACCCCCCAAAGGACCAAATTTTAGCAATTTTCACAATACCCCCCAAAGGACCACATTTTACCAATTTTCACAATACCCCCCCAAAGGACCAAATTTCAGCAATTTTCACAATACCCCCCCCAAAGGACCACATTTCACAAATTTCTCAATACCCCCCACCCCAAAGGACCAAATTTCCCCAATTTCACAATACACCCCCAAGGGACTAAATTTCAGCAATTTTCACAATACCCCCCCAAAGGACCACATTTCAGCAATTTTCACTATACCCCCAAAAGGACCAAATTTTACCAATTTTCATAATACCCCCTTCAAGGGACCAAATTTCCCCAATTTTCATAATACCCCCCCAAAGGACCACATTTCAGCAATTTTCGCAATACTCCCCCAAAAGACCAAATGTCACCAATTTTCACAATACTCCACCCAAAGGACCAAATTTAAACATTTTTCACAATACCCCCCAAGGGACCAAATTTCACCAATTTTCACAATAACCCCCAAGGGACAAAAATTTCTACAATTTTCACTATACCCCCCCAAAGGACCAAATTTCACCAATTTTCACAATACCGCCCCCAAAGGACCACATTTCAACAATTTTTACAATATCCCCCTAAAAGACCAAATTTCAACAATTTTCACAATACTCCCCCAAGGGACCAAATTTCACCAATTTTCACTACACCCCCCCAAGGGACCACATTTCACCAATTTTCACAATACCCCCCCAAAGGACCAAATTTCACCAATTTTCACAAAACCGCCCCCAAAGGACCACATTTCAACAATTTTTACAATATCCCCCCAAAGGACCAAATTTCACCAATTTTTACATTACCCGCCCCAAAGGACCACAATTCACCAATTTTCACAATACCCCCCCAAAGGACCAAATTTCACCAATTTTCACAATACTCCCCCAAAGGACCAAATTTCACCAAGTTTCACAATACCCCCCCAAAGGACCACATTTCAACAATTTTTACAAATCCCCCTAAAGAACCAAATTTCAACAATTTTCACAATACTCCCCCAAGGGACCAAATTTCACCAATTTTCACTGTACGCCCCCAAGGGACCAAATTTCACAAATTTTCACAATACCGCCCCCAAAGGACCACATTTCACCAATTTTTACAATATTCCCCCAAAGGACCAAATTTCAACAATTTTCACAATATTCCCCCAAGGGACCAAATTTCACCAATTTTCACTATACGCCCCCAAAGGACCATAAGTTTCACAATACCGCCCTCAAAGGACCACATTTCAACAATTTTTACAATATCCCCCCAAAGGACCAAATTTCAACAATTTTTACAATACCCCCCAAAGGACCACATTTCACATATTTTCACAATACCTCCCAAAAGGACCAAATTTCCCCTATTTTCACAATACCCCCCAAAGGACCAAATTTCACTAATTTTCACAATACCCCCCAAAGGACCAAATTTCAGCAATTTTTACAATACCCCAAATGACCAAATTTCACCAATTTACACAATACCCCAAAGGACTAAATTTCACCCAATTTTCCCTATACCCCCCCAAAGGACCAAATTTCACCTATTTTCACAATACCCCCAAGGGACCAAATTTCCCCAATTTTCACTATACCCCCCCCAAGAACCAAATTTCCCCAATTTTCACTATACCCCCCAAAGGACCAAATTTCACCAGTTTTCACAATACCCCCAAAGGACCAAATTTCACCAATTTTCACAATACCCCCCCAATGGACCACATTTCTCCAATTTTCACTATACCTTCTAAAAAGACCAAATTTCACCAATTTTCACAATACCCCCACAATGGACCACATTTCAGCAATTTTTACAATACCTCCCCCAAAGGAGCAAATTTCAACAATTTTTACAATATCCCCCCAAAGAACCAAATTTCAACAATTTTCACAATACCCCCCAAAGGACCAAATTTCTCAAATTTTCACAATACCCCCCCAAAAGTCCACATTTTACCAATTTTCTTAATACCCCCCCAAAGGACCAAATTTCACCAATTTTCTCTATACCCCCCCCAAAGGACCAAATTTCACAAATTTTCATAATACCCCCCAAAGGACCAAATTTCAGCAATTTTCACAATACCCCCCCAAAGGACCACATTTCATCAATTTTCACAATAAACCCGCAAGGGACCAAATTTCCCCAATTTTCACAATACACCCCCAAGGGACCAAATTTTAGCAATTTTCACTATACCTTCCAAAGGACCAAATTTCACAAATTTTCATAATACCCCCCCCAAAGGACCAAATTTTCACCAATTTTCACAATACCCCCCAAAGGACCAAATTTCACCAATTTTTACAATACCCGCCCCAAAGGACCACAATTCACCAATTTTTACAGTACCCCCCAAAGGACCAAATATCACCAATTTTTACAGTACCCCCCAAAGGACCAAATTTCACATATTTTCACAATACCCCCCCCAAAGGACCACATTTCACATATTTTCACAATACCTCCCAAAAGGATCACATTTCACCAATTTTTACAATACCCCCCAAAGGACCAAATTTCACAAATTTTCACAATACCTCCCCAAAGGACCAAATTTCCCCTATTTTCACAATACCCTCCAAAGGACCAAATTCACTAATTTTCACAATACCCCCCAAAGGACCAAATTTCCCCAATTTTCATAATACCCCCCAAGGGACTAAATTTCACCAATTTTCACTACACCCCCCCCCCCAGGGACCACATTTCACCAATTTTCACAATACCCCCCCCAATGGACCACATTTCTCCAATTTTCACTATACCTTCTAAAAAGACCAAATTTCACCAATTTTCACAATACCGCCCCCAAAGGACCACATTTCAACAATTTTTACAATATCCCCCTAAAGGACCAAATTTCTACAATTTTCACAATACTCCCCCAATGGTCCAATTTTCACTAATTTTCATAATACGCGCCCAAGGGACCAAATTTCACCAATTTTCAAAATACCGCCCCCAAAGGACCACATTTTAACAATTTTTACAATACTCCCCCAAGGGACCAAATTTCAGCAATTTTTACAATACCCCCCAAAGGACCAAATTTCCGCAATTTTCGCAATAGCCCCCCAAAGTACCAAATTTCACCTATTTTCACAATACCCCCAAATGACCAAATTTCACCAATTTACACAATACCCCCCAAAGGACCAAATTTCACAGATTTTTACAATACCACCCAAAGGACCAAATTTCACCAATTTTCACAATACCCGCCCCCAAAGGACCACATTTCAACAATGTTTACAATATCCCCCCAAAGGACCACATTTCACCAATTTTTACAATACCCCCCCAAAGGATAAAATTTCACAAATTTTCACAATACCTCCCCAAAGGACCAAATTTCCCCTATTTTCACAATACCCCCCAAAGGACCAAATTTCCGCAATTTTCACAATAGCCCCCCCAAAGTACCAAATTTCACCAATTTTCACAATACCCCCAAATGACCAAATTTCACCAATTTACACAATACCCCCTCCAAAATGACCAATTTTCACAATACCCCCCCAAAGGACCACATTTCACCAATTTTTACAATACCGCCCCCAAAGGACCACATTTCAACAATGTTTACAATATCCCCCCAAAGGACCAAATTTCAACAATTTTCACAATACTCCCCCAATCAAAGGACCACATTTTACCAATTTTCACAATACCCCCCCAAAGGACCACATTTCACCAATTTTCACTATACCCCACCAAAGGACCAAATTTCACCAATTTTCACAATAACCCCCAAAGCACTAAATTTCAGCAATTTTCACAATACCCCCCCAAGGACCAAATTTCACCTATTTTCACAATACCCCCAAGGGACCAAATTTCCCCAATTTTCACTATACCCCCCCCCCCCCCAAGAACCAAATTTCCCCAATTTTCACTATACCCCCCAAAGGACCAAATTTCACCAGTTTTCACAATACCCCCAAAGGACCAAATTTCACCAATTTTCACAATACCCCCCAAAGCACCAAATTTCCCCAATTTTCACAATACACCCCCAAGGGACCAAATTTTAGCAATTTTCACTATACCCCCCCAAAGGACCAAATTTCACAAATTTTTCATAATACCCCCCCAAAGGACCAAATTTCACCAATTTTCACAATACCCCCCAAAGGACCAAATTTCACCAATTTTTACAATACCCGCCCCAAAGGACCACAATTCACCAATTTTTACAGTACCCCCCCAAAGGACCAAATATCACCAATTTTTACAGTACCCCCCAAAGGACCAAATTTCACCAATTTTCACAATACCCCCCCAAAGGACCACATTTCACATATTTTCACAATACCTCCCAAAAGGATCACATTTCACCAATTTTTACAATACCCCCCAAAGGACCAAATTTCACAAATTTTCACAATACCTCCCCAAAGGACCAAATTTCACCTATTTTCACAATACCCTCCAAAGGACCAAATTTCACTAATTTTCACAATACCCCCCAAAGGACCAAATTTCCCCAATTTTCATAATACCCCTCAAGGGACTAAATTTCACCAATTTTCACTACACCCCCCCCCCCCAGGGACCACATTTCACCAATTTTCACAATACCCCCCCAAGGGACCAAATTTCACCAATTTTCACAATACAACCCCAAAGGACCAAATTTCACCAATTTTTACAATACCGCCTCCAAAGGACCACATTTCAACAATTTTTACAATATCCCCCCAAAGGACCAAATTTCAACAATTTCACAATACCCCCCAAAGGACCAAATTTCAGCAATTTTTACAATACCCCCCAAAGGACAGCATTTTACCAATTTTCACAATACCCCCCCAAAGGACCAAATTTAACCAATTTTCACTATACCCCCCCCAAAGGACCAAATTTCCCCAATTTTCATAATACCCCCCAAAGGACCAAATTTCAGCAATTTTTACAGTACCCCCCAAAGGAACAAATATCACCAATTTTTACAGTACCCCCCAAAGGACCAAATTTCACCAATTTTCACAATACCCCCCAAAGGACCACATTTCACATATTTTCACAATACCTCCCAAAAGGATCACATTTCACCAATTTTTACAATACCCCCCAAAGGACCAAATTTCACTAATTTTCACAATACCCCCCAAAGGACCAAATTTCAGCAATTTTTACAATACCCCCCCAAAGGACCAAATTTCCGCAATTTTCACAATAGCCCCCCAAAGTACCAAATTTCACCAATTTTCACAATACCCCAAATGACCAAATTTCACCAATTTACACAATACCCCAAAGGACTAAATTTCACCAATTTTCCCTATACCCCCCCAAAGGACCAAATTTCACCTATTTTCACAATACCCCCAAGGGACCAAATTTCCCCAATTTTCACTATACCCCCCCCAAGAACCAAATTTCCCCAATTTTCACTATACCCCCCAAAGGACCAAATTTCACCAGTTTTCACAATACCCCCAAAGGACCAAATTTCACCAATTTTCACAATACCCCCCCAATGGACCACATTTCTCCAATTTTCACTATACCTTCTAAAAAGACCAAATTTCACCAATTTTCACAATACCCCCACAAAGGACCACATTTCAGCAATTTTTACAATACCTCCCCCAAAGGAGCAAATTTCAACAATTTTTACAATATCCCCCCAAAGGACCAAATTTCAACAATTTTCACAATACCCCCCAAAGGACCAAATTTCTCAAATTTTCACAATACCCCCCCAAAAGTCCACATTTTACCAATTTTCTTAATACCCCCCCAAAGGACCAAATTTCACCAATTTTCTCTATACCCCCCCAAAGGACCAAATTTCACAAATTTTCATAATACCCCCCAAAGGACCAAATTTCAGCAATTTTCACAATACCCCCCAAAGGACCACATTTCATCAATTTTCACAATACCCCCGCAAGGGACCAAATTTCCCCAATTTTCACAATACACCCCCAAGGGACCAAATTTTAGCAATTTTCACTATACCCCCCCAAAGGACCAAATTTCACAAATTTTCATAATACCCCCCCAAAGGACCAAATTTCACCAATTTTCACAATACCCCCCAAAGGACCAAATTTCACCAATTTTTACAATACCCGCCCCAAAGGACCACAATTCACCAATTTTTACAGTACCCCCCAAAGGACCAAATATCACCAATTTTTACAGTACCCCCCAAAGGACCAAATTTCACCAATTTTCACAATACCCCCCCAAAGGACCACATTTCACATATTTTCACAATACCTCCCAAAAGGATCACATTTCACCAATTTTTACAATACCCCCCAAAGGACCAAATTTCACAAATTTTCACAATACCTCCCCAAAGGACCAAATTTCACCTATTTTCACAATACCCTCCAAAGGACCAAATTTCACTAATTTTCACAATACCCCCCAAAGGACCAAATTTCCCCAATTTTCATAATACCCCTCAAGGGACTAAATTTCACCAATTTTCACTACACCCCCCCCCCCAGGGACCACATTTCACCAATTTTCACAATACCCCCCCAAGGGACCAAATTTCACCAATTTTCACAATACAACCCCAAAGGACCAAATTTCACCAATTTTTACAATACCGCCTCCAAAGGACCACATTTCAACAATTTTTACAATA
Source organism: Mixophyes fleayi (assembly GCF_038048845.1). NCBI lineage: Eukaryota > Metazoa > Chordata > Amphibia > Anura > Limnodynastidae > Mixophyes > Mixophyes fleayi. Next base: position 30,842 of record NW_027447028.1, on the reverse strand, counting down.
TCCCCCCAAAGGACCAAATTTCAACAATTTTCACAATACCCCCCCAAAGGACCAAATTTCAGCAATTTTTACAATACCCCCCAAAGGACAGCATTTTACCAATTTCACAATACCCCCCCAAAGGACCAAATTTAACCAATTTTCACTATACCCCCCCCAAAGGACCAAATTTCCCCAATTTTCATAATACCCCCCAAAGGACCAAATTTCAGCAATTTTCACAATACCCCCCCAAAGGACCACATTTCAGAAATTTCACAATACCCCTCACCCCAAAGGACCAAATTTCCCCAATTTTCACAATACCCCCCCAAGGACCAAATTTCACCTATTTTCACAATACCCCAAGGGACCAAATTTCCCCAATTTTCACTATACCCCCCCCCCCCAAGAACCAAATTTCCCCAATTTTCACTATACCCCCCAAAGGACCAAATTTCACCAGTTTTCACAATACCCCAAAGGACCAAATTTCACCAATTTTCACAATACCCCCCAAAGCACCAAATTTCACCAATTTTCACAATACCCCCAAAGCACCAAATTTCAGAAAATTTTCACAATACCCCCACAAAGGACCACATTTCAGCAATTTTTACAATACCTCCCCCAAAGGAGCAAATTTCTGCAATTTTCACTATACCCCCCAAAGGACCAAATTTCACCAATTTTCACAATACCGCCCCCAAAGGACCAAATTTCACCAATTTTCACAATACCGCCCCCAAAGGACCACATTTCACCAATTTTTACAATATTCCCCCAAAGGACCAAATTTCAACAATTTTCACAATATTCCCCCAAGGGACCAAATTTCACCAATTTTCACTATACGCCCCCAAAGGACCAAATTTCACCAAGTTTCACAATACCGCCCTCAAAGGACCACATTTCAACAATTTTTACAATATCCCCCCAAAGGACCAAATTTCACCAATTTTCTCTATACCCCCCCAAAGGACCAAATTTCCCCAATTTTCATAATACCCCCCAAAGGACCAAATTTCAGCAATTTTCACAATACCCCCCCAAAGGACCACATTTCATCAATTTTCACAATACACCCCCAAGGGACCAAATTTTAGCAATTTTCACTATACCCCCCAAAGGACCAAATTTCACAAATTTTCATAATACCCCCCCAAAGGACCAAATTTCACCAATTTTCACAATACCCCCCAAAGGACCAAATTTCACCAATTTTTACAATACCCGCCCCAAAGGACCACAATTCACCAATTTTTACAGTACCCCCCAAAGGACCAAATATCACCAATTTTTACAGTACCCCCCAAAGGACCAAATTTCACCAATTTTCACAATACCCCCCCAAAGGACCACATTTCACATATTTTCACAATACCTCCCAAAAGGATCACATTTCACCAATTTTTACAATACCCCACAAGGGACCAAATTTCACCAATTTTCATTATACCCCCCTAGGGACCAAATTTCACCAATTTTCACAATACCCCCTTCAAAGGACCAAATTTCACCAATTTTCACAATACCGCCCCCAAAGGACCACATTTCAACAATTTTTACAATATCCCTCCAAAGGACCAAATTTCAACAATTTTCACAATACCCCCCAAAGGACCAAATTTCCCCAATTTTCACTATACCCCACCAAAGGACCAAATTTCACCAATTTTCACTATACCCCCCCAAAGGACCAAATTTCCCCAATTTTCATAATACCCCCCAAAGGACCAAATTTCAGCAATTTTCACAATACCCCCCCCCAAAGGACCACATTTCACCAATTTTCACAATACACCCCCAAAGGACCACATTTCACCAATTTTCACAATACCTCCCAAAAGGACCACATTTCACCAATTTTTACAATACCCCCCCAAAGGACCAAATTTCACAAATTTTCACAATACCCCTTCCCCCAAAGGACCAAATTTCACCAATTTTCCCTATACCCCCCCAAAGGACCAAATTTCAGCAATTTTTACAATACCCCCAAAGGACCAAATTTCACCAATTTTCACAATACCCCCCCAAAGGACCAAATTTCACCAATTTTCACAATACCCCCCAAAGGACCACATTTAACCAATTTTCACAATACACCCTCCAAAATGACCAATTTTCACAATACTCCCCCAAAGGACCAAATTTCACCAAGTTTCACAACACCCCCCCAAAGGACCACATTTCACCAATTTTCACAATACCCCCCAAAAGAACAAAATTTCACCAATTTTCACAATACCCCCCAAAGGACCAAATTTCACCAATTTTCACAATACCGCCCCCAAAGGACCACATTTCAACAATGTTTACAATATCCCCCCAAAGGACCAAATTTCAACAATTTTCACAATACTCCCCCAAAGGACCACATTTTACCAATTTTCACAATACCCCCAAAGGACCACATTTCACCCATTTTCACTATACCCCCCCAAAGGACCAAATTTCACCAATTTTCACAATAACCCCCAAAGCACTTAATTTCAGCAATTTTCACAATACCTCACCCAAAGGACCAAATTTCACCTATTTTCACAATACCCCCCAAGGGACCAAATTTCCCCAATTTTCACTATACCCCCCAAAGGACCACATTTCAGCAATTTTTACAATACCCCCCCAAAGGACCAAATTTCCACAATTTTCACAATAGGCCCCAAAGGACCAAATTTCTCGAATTTTCACAATACCCCCCCAAAGGACCACAATTTACCAATTTTCACAATACCCCCCCCCCCCAAAGGACCAAATTTCACTAATTTTCACTATACCCCCGCAAAGGACCAAATTTCCCCAATTTTCATAATACCCCCCAAAGGACCAAATTTCAGCAATTTTCACAATACCCCCCCCAAAGGACCACATTTCAGCAATTTTCACAATACCCCCGTAAGGGACCAAATTTCCCCAATTTTCACAATACACCCCCAAGCGACCAAATTTCAGCAATTTTCACTATACCCCCCCAAAGGACCACAATTCACCAATTTTCACCATACCTCCCAAAGGACCAAATTTCACCAATTTTCACAATACCTCCCAAAGGACCAAATTTCACCAATTTTTACAATACCCGCACCAAAGGACCACAATTCACCAATTTTCACAATACCCCCCCCTCCCAAAGGACCACATTTCACCAATTTTCACAATACCCCCCCAAAGGACCACATTTTACCAATTTTCACAATACCCCCCCAAAGAACCACATTTCACCAATTTTCACTATACCCCCCCAAAGGACCAAATTTCACTAATTTTCACAATACCCACCCCAAAGGACCACATTTCACCAATTTTCACTATACCCCCGCAAAGGACCAAATTTCGCCAATTTTCACAATTACCCCCCCCAAAGGACCACATTTCAGCAATTTTCACAATACCCCCGTAAGGGACCAAATTTCCCCAATTTTCACAATACACCCCCAAGCGACCAAATTTCAGCAATTTTCACTATACCCCCCCAAAGGACAAAATTTAACAAATTTTCAAAATACCCCCCCAAAGGACCAAATTTTACCAATTTTCACAATACCCCCCAAAGGACGAAATTTCACCAATTTTTACAATACCCGCACCAAAGGACCACAATTCACCAATTTTCACAATACCCCCTCCCAAAAGACCACATTTCACCAATTTTCACAATACCCCCCCAAAGGACCACATTTCACCAATTTTCACTATACCCCCCCAAAGGACCAAATTTCACCAATTTTCACAATACCCCCCAAAGGACCAAATTTCACCAATTTTTACAATACCCGCCCCAAAGGACCACAATTCACCAATTTTTACAGTACCCCCCAAAGGACCAAATATCACCAATTTTTACAGTACCCCCCAAAGGACCAAATTTCACCAATTTTCACAATACCCCCCCAAAGGACCACATTTCACATATTTTCACAATACCTCCCAAAAGGATCACATTTCACCAATTTTTACAATACCCCCCAAAGGACCAAATTTCACAAATTTTCACAATACCTCCCCAAAGGACCAAATTTCCCCTATTTTCACAATACCCCCCAAAGGACCAAATTTCACTATTTTTCACAATACCCCCCAAAGGAACAATTTTCAGCAATTTTTACAATACCCCCCAAAGGACCAAATTTCCGCAATTTTCACAATAGCCCCCCAAAGTACCAAATTTCACCAATTTTCACAATACCCCAAATGACCATATTTCACCAATTTACACAATACCCCAAAGGACTAAATTTCACCAATTTTCCCTATACCCCCCCAAAGGACCAAATTTCACCAATTTTTACAATACCACCCAAAGGACCAAATTTCACCAATTTTAACAATACCGCCCCCAAAGGACCACATTTCAACAATGTTTACAATATCCCCCCAAAGGACCAAATTTCACCAATTTTCACAATACACCCCCAAAGGACCACATTTCACCAATTTTTACAATACCCCCCCAAAGGACCAAATTTCACAAATTTTCACAATACCTCCCCAAAGGACCAAATTTCCCCTATTTTCACAATACCCCCCAAAGGACCAAATTTCCGCAATTTTCACAATAGCCCCCCCAAAGTACCAAAATTTACCAATTTTCACAATACTCCCAAATGACCAAATTTCACCAATTTACACAATACCCCCTCCAAAATGACCAATTTTCACAATACCCCCCAAAGGACCACATTTCACCAATTTTCACAATACCGCCCCCAAAGGACCACATTTCAACAATGTTTACAATATCCCCCCAAAGGACCAAATTTCAACAATTTTCACAATACTCCCCCAAAGGACCACATTTTACCAATTTTCACAATACCCCCCCAAAGGACCACATTTCACCAATTTTCACTATACCCCCCCAAAGGACCAAATTTCACCAATTTTCACAATAACCCCCAAAGCACTAAATTTCAGCAATTTTCACAATACCCCCCCCAAGGACCAAATTTCACCTATTTTCACAATACCCCCAAGGGACCAAATTTCCCCAATTTTCACTATACCCCCCCAAGAACCAAATTTCCCCAATTTTCACTATACCCCCCAAAGGACCAAATTTCACCAATTTTTACAATACCACCTCCAAAGGACCACATTTCAACAATTTTTACAATATCCCCCCAAAGGACCAAATTTCAACAATTTTCACAATACCCCCCCAAAGGACCAAATTTCAGCAATTTTCACAATACCCCCCAAAGGACAACATTTTACCAATTTTCACAATACCCCCCCAAAGGACCAAATTTAACCAATTTTCACTATACCCCCCCCCAAAGGACCAAATTTCCCCAATTTTCATAATACCCCCCAAAGGACCAAATTTCAGCAATTTTCACAATACCCCCCCCCCCCAAAGGACCACATTTCAGAAATTTCACAATACCCCCCACCCCAAAGGACCAAATTTCCCCAATTTTCACAATACACCCCCAAGGGACTAAATTTCAGCAATTTTTACAATACTCCATCCCAAAGGACCACATTTCACCAATTTTCACTATACCCCCAAAAGGACCAAATTTTACCAATTTTCACAATACCCCCTTCAAGGGACCAAATTTCCCCAATTTTCATAATACCCCCCCAAAGGACCAAATTTCAGCAATTTTTACAATACCACCCCAAAGGACCAAATTTAAACATTTTTCACAATACCCCCCAAGGGACCAAATTTCACCAATTTTCACAATACCCCCCAAGGGACCAAATGTCACCAATTTTCACTATACCCCCCCCAAGGGACCAAATTTCACCAATTTTCACAATACCCTCCAAAGGACCAAATTTCACCAATTTTCACAATACCGCCCCAAAGGACCACATTTCAACAATTTTTACAATATCCCCCCAAAGGACCAAATTTCAACAATTTTCACAATACTCCCCACAAGGGACCAAATTTCACCAATTTTCATTATACCCCCCTAGGGACCAAATTTCACCAATTTTCACAATACCCCCTTCAAAGGACCAAATTTCACCAATTTTCACAATACCGCCCCCAAAGGACCACATTTCAACAATTTTTACAATATCCCTCCAAAGGACCAAATTTCCCCAATTTTCACAATACCCCCCAAAGGACCAAATTTCCCCAATTTTCACTATACCCCACCAAAGGACCAAATTTCACCAATTTTCACTATACCCCCCCAAAGGACCAAATTTCCCCAATTTTCATAATACCCCCCAAAGGACCAAATTTCAGCAATTTTCACAATACCCCCCCCCAAAGGACCACATTTCATCAATTTTCACAATACCCCCGCAAGGGACCAAATTTCCCCAATTTTCACAATACACCCCCAAGGGACCAAATTTCAGCAATTTTCATTATACCCCCCCAAAGGACCAAATTTTCACAATACCCCCCCAAAGGACCACATTTCACTAATTTTTACAATACCCCCCCAAAGGACCACATTTCACCAATTTTCACAATACCTCCCCAAAGGACCAAATTTCATAAATTTTCACAATACCTCCTCAAAGGACCAAATTTCCCCTATTTTCACAACACCCCCCAAAGGACCAAATTTCACTAATTTTCACAATACCCCCCAAAGGACCAAATTTCAGCAATTTTTACAATACCCCCCAAAGGACCAAATTTCCGCAATTTTCACAATAGCCCCCCAAATGACCAAATTTCACCAATTTACACAATACCCCCCAAAGGACCAAATTTTACCAATTTTTACATTACCCACCCCAAAGGACCACAATTCACCAATTTTCACAATACCCCTTCCCCCAAAGGACCAAATTTCACCAATTTTCACAATACCCCCCCAAAGGACCAAATTTCACCAATTTTCACAATACCCCCCAAAGGACCACATTTAACCAATTTTCACAATACACCCTCCAAAATGACCAATTTTCACAATACTCCCCCAAAGGACCAAATTTCACCAAGTTTCACAACACCCCCCCAAAGGACCACATTTCACCAATTTTCACAATACCCCCCAAAAGAACAAAATTTCACCAATTTTCACAATACCCCCCAAAGGACCAAATTTCACCAATTTTCACAATACCGCCCCCAAAGGACCACATTTCAACAATGTTTACAATATCCCCCTAAAGGACCAAATTTCAACAATTTTCACAATACTCCCCCAAAGGATTTTACCAATTTTCACAATACCCCCCAAAGGACCATATTTCACCAATTTTCACTATACCCCCCCAAAGGACCAAATTTCACCAATTTTCACAATAACCCCCAAAGCACTAAATTTCAGCAATTTTCACAATACCTCACCCAAAGGACCAAATTTCCCCAATTTTCACTATACCCCCCAAAGGACCACATTTCAGCAATTTTTACAATACCCCCCCAAAGGACCAAATTTCCACAATTTTCATAATACCCCCCAAAGGACCAAATTTCAGCAATTTTCACAATACCCCCCCCCCCCAAAGGACCACATTTCATCAATTTTCACAATACCCCCGCAAGGGACCAAATTTCCCCAATTTTCACAATACACCCCCAAGGGACCAAATTTCAGCAATTTTCATTATACCCCCCCAAAGGACCAAATTTTCACAATACCCCCCCAAAGGACCACATTTCACTAATTTTTACAATACCCCCCCAAAGGACCACATTTCACCAATTTTCACAATACCTCCCAAAAGGACCACATTTCACCAATTTTTACAATACCCCCCCAAAGGACCAAATTTCATAAATTTTCACAATACCTCCTCAAAGGACCAAATTTCCCCTATTTTCACAACACCCCCCAAAGGACCAAATTTCACTAATTTTCACAATACCCCCCAAAGGACCAAATTTCAGCAATTTTTACAATACCCCCCAAAGGACCAAATTTCCGCAATTTTCACAATAGCCCCCCAAATGACCAAATTTCACCAATTTACACAATACCCCCCAAAGGACCAAATTTTACCAATTTTTACATTACCCACCCCAAAGGACCACAATTCACCAATTTTCACAATACCCCTTCCCCCAAAGGACCAAATTTCACCAATTTTCACAATACCCCCCCAAAGGACCAAATTTCACCAATTTTCACAATACCCCCCAAAGGACCACATTTAACCAATTTTCACAATACACCCTCCAAAATGACCAATTTTCACAATACTCCCCCAAAGGACCAAATTTCACCAAGTTTCACAACACCCCCCCAAAGGACCACATTTCACCAATTTTCACAATACCCCCCAAAAGAACAAAATTTCACCAATTTTCACAATACCCCCCAAAGGACCAAATTTCACCAATTTTCACAATACCGCCCCCAAAGGACCACATTTCAACAATGTTTACAATATCCCCCTAAAGGACCAAATTTCAACAATTTTCACAATACTCCCCCAAAGGATTTTACCAATTTTCACAATACCCCCCAAAGGACCATATTTCACCAATTTTCACTATACCCCCCCAAAGGACCAAATTTCACCAATTTTCACAATAACCCCCAAAGCACTAAATTTCAGCAATTTTCACAATACCTCACCCAAAGGACCAAATTTCCCCAATTTTCACTATACCCCCCAAAGGACCACATTTCAGCAATTTTTACAATACCCCCCCAAAGGACCAAATTTCCACAATTTTCACAATAGGCCCCAAAGGACCAAATTTCTCGAATTTTCACAATACCCCCCCAAAGGACCACATTTCACCAATTTTTACAATACCGCCCCCAAAGGACCACATTTCAACAATGTTTACAATATCCCCCCAAAGGACCAAATTTCAACAATTTTCACAATACTCCCCCAAAGGACCACATTTTACCAATTTTCACAATACCCCCCCAAAGGACCACATTTCACCAATTTTCACTATACCCCCCAAAGGACCAAATTTCACCAATTTTCACAATAACCCCCAAAGCACTAAATTTCAGCAATTTTCACAATACCCCCCAAGGACCAAATTTCACCTATTTTCACAATACCCCCAAGGGACCAAATTTCCCCAATTTTCACTATACCCCCCCCCCCCCCCCAAGAACCAAATTTCCCCAATTTTCACTATACCCCCCAAAGGACCAAATTTCACCAGTTTTCACAATACCCCCAAAGGACCAAATTTCACCAATTTTCACAATACCCCCAAAGCACCAAATTTCACCAATTTTCACAATACCCCCAAAGCACCAAATTTCACCAATTTTCACAATACCCCCCCAATGGACCACATTTCTCCAATTTTCACTATACCTCCTAAAAAGACCAAATTTCACCAATTTTCACAATACCCCCACAAAGGACCACATTTCAGCAATTTTTACAATACCTCCCCCAAAGGAGCAAATTTCTGCAATTTTCACTATACCCCCCAAAGGACCAAATTTCACCAATTTTCACAATACCGCCCCCAAAGGACCAAATTTCACTTCACCAATTTTCACAATACCGCCCCCAAAGGACCACATTTCACCAATTTTTACAATATTCCCCCAAAGGACCAAATTTCAACAATTTTCACAATATTCCCCAAGGGACCAAATTTCACCAATTTTCACTATACGCCCCCAAAGGACCAAATTTCACCAAGTTTCACAATACCGCCCTCAAAGGACCACATTTCAACAATTTTTACAATATCCCCCCAAAGGACCAAATTTCAACAATTTTCACAATACCCCCCAAAGGACCAAATTTCTTAAATTTTCACAATACCCCCCCAAAAGTCCACATTTTACCATTTTCCCAATACCCCCCCAAAGGACCAAATTTCACCAATTTTCTCTATACCCCCCCAAAGGACCAAATTTCCCCAATTTTCATAATACCCCCCAAAGGACCAAATTTCAGCAATTTTCACAATACCCCCCCAAAGGACCACATTTCATCAATTTCACAATACCCCCGCAAGGGACCAAATTTCCCCAATTTTCACAATACACCCCAAGGGACCAAATTTTAGCAATTTTCACTATACCCCCCCAAAGGACCAAATTTCACAAATTTTCATAATACCCCCCCAAAGGACCAAATTTCACCAATTTTCACAATACCCCCCAAAGGACCAAATTTCACCAATTTTTACAATACCCGCCCCAAAGGACCACAATTCACCAATTTTTACAGTACCCCCCAAAGGAACAAATATCACCAATTTTTACAGTACCCCCCAAAGGACCAAATTTCCACCAATTTTCACAATACCCCCCAAAGGACCAAATTTCTCAAATTTTCACAATACCCCCCCAAAAGTCCACATTTTACCAATTTTCCCAATACCCCCCCAAAGGACCAAATTTCACCAATTTTCTCTATACCCCCCCAAAGGACCAAATTTCACAAATTTTCATAATACCCCCCAAAAGGACCAAATTTCAGCAATTTTCACAATACCCCCCCAAAGGACCACATTTCATCAATTTTCACAATACCCCCGCAAGGGACCAAATTTCCCCAATTTTCACAATACACCCCCAAGGGACCAAATTTTAGCAATTTTCACTATACCCCCCCCAAAGGACCAAATTTCACAAATTTTCATAATACCCCCCAAAGGACCAAATTTCACCAATTTTCACAATACCCCCCAAAGGACCAAATTTCACCAATTTTTACAATACCCGCCCCAAAGGACCACAATTCACCAATTTTTACAGTACCCCCCAAAGGACCAAATATCACCAATTTTTACAGTACCCCCCAAAGGACCAAATTTCACCAATTTTCACAATACCCCCCCAAAGGACCACATTTCACATATTTTCACAATACCTCCCAAAAGGATCACATTTCACCAATTTTTACAATACCCCCCAAAGGACCAAATTTCACAAATTTTCACAATACCTCCCCAAAGGACCAAATTTCCCCTATTTTCACAATACCCTCCAAAGGACCAAATTTCACTAATTTTCACAATACCCCCCAAAGGACCAAATTTCAGCAATTTTTACAATACCCCCCCAAAGGACCAAATTTCCGCAATTTTCACAATAGCCCCCCAAAGTACCAAATTTCACCAATTTTCACTATACCCCCAAATGACCAAATTTCACCAATTTACACAATACCCCAAAGGACTAAATTTCAGCAATTTTCCCTATACCCCCCAAAGGACCAAATTTCACCAATTTTTACAATACCCCCCAAAGTATCAAATTTCCCCAATTTTCACAATACCCCCCCAAAGGACCAAATTTCAGCAATTTTCACTGTGCCCCCCAAAGGACCACATTTAACCAATTTTCACAATACCCCCTCCAAAATGACCAATTTTCACAATACTCCCCCAAAGGACCAAATTTCACCAAGTTTCACAATACCCCCCCAAAGGACCACATTTCACCAATTTTCACAATACCCCCCGAAAGGACCAAATTTCACCAATTTTCACAATACCCCCCAAAGGACCAAGTTTCAACAATTTTCACAATACCGCCCCCAAAGGACCACATTTCAACAATATTTACAATATCCCCCCAAAGGACCAAATTTCACCAATTTTCACAATACCCCCCAAAGGACCACATTTCACCAATTTTCACAATACCGCCCCAAAGGACCAAGTTTCAACAATTTTCACAATACCGCCCCAAAGGACCACATTTCAACAATATTTACAATATCCCCCCAAAGGACCAAATTTCACCAATTTTCACAATACCCCCAAAGGACCACATTTCACCAATTTTCACAATACCGCCCCAAAGGACCAAATTTCAGCAATTTTCACAATACCCCCCCAAGGACCAAATTTCAGCAATTTTTACAATACCCTCACAAAGGACCAAATTTCCGCAATTTTCACAATAGCCCCCTAAAGAAGCAAATTTCACCAATTTTCACAAAACCCCCAAGGGACCAAATTTCACCAATTTTCACTATACCTCCCCCCCCAAAGACCAAATTTCCCCAATTTTCACAATACCCCCCAAGGGACCAATTTTCACCAATTTTCACCATACCTCCCAAAGGACCAAATTTCACCAATTTTTACAATACCCCCCAAGGACTAAATTTCACCAATTTTCACTACACCTACCCCCCCCAGGGACCACATTTCACCAATTTTCACAATACCCCCCCAAGGGACCAAAATTTCCACCAATTTTCACAATACAACCCCAAAGGACCAAATTTCACCAATTTTTACAATACCGCCTCCAAAGGACCACATTTCAACAATTTTTACAATATCCCCCCAAAGGACCAAATTTCAACAATTTTCACAATACCCCCCCAAAGGACCAAATTTCAGCAATTTTTACAATACCCCCAAAGGACAACATTTTACCAATTTTCACAATACCCCCCCAAAGGACCAAATTTAACCAATTTTCACTATATCCCCCCAAAGGACCAAATTTCCCCAATTTTCATAATACCCCCCAAAGGACCAAATTTCAGCAATTTTCACAATACCCCCCCCAAAGGACCACATTTCAGAAATTTCACAATACCCCTCACCCCAAAGGACCAAATTTCCCCAATTTTCACAATACACCCCCAAGGGACTAAATTTCAGCAATTTTCACAATACTCCATCCCAAAGGACCACATTTCACCAATTTTCACTATACCCCCAAAAGGACCAAATTTTACCAATTTTCACAATACCCCCTTCAAGGGACCAAATTTCCCCAATTTTCATAATACCCCCCCAAAGGACCAAATTTCAGCAATTTTTACAATACCACCCCAAAGGACCAAATTTAAACATTTTTCACAATACCCCCCAAGGGACCAAATTTCACCAATTTTCACAATAGCCCCCCAAAGTACCAAATTTCACCAATTTTACAATACCTGCCCCAAAGGACCACAATTCATCAATTTTCACAATACCCCCCCAAAGGACCAAATTTCACCAGATTTCCCTATACCCCCCCAAAGGACCAAATTTCAGCAATTTTTACAATACCCCCCAAAGGACCAATTTCACCAATTTTCACAATACCAACCCCAAAGGACCAAATTTCACCAATTTTCCCAATACCCCCCAAAGGACCACATTTCACCAATTTTCACAATACCCCCCCAAAAGACAAATTTCACCAACTTTCACTATATCCCCCAATGACCAAATTTCCCATATTTTCACAATACCCCCCCAAAGGACCAAATTTTCACCAATTCTCACTATACCCCCCCAAAGGACCAAATTTAACCAATTTCACAATACCCCCCAAGGGACTAAATTTCACCAATTTTCACTACACCCCCCCAGGAACCACATTTCACTAATTTTCACAATAACCCCCCAAGGGACCAAATTTCACCAATTTTCACAATACAACCCCAAAGGACCAAATTTTACCAATTTCAAATATACCGCCCCCAAAGGACCACATTTCAACAATTTTTACAATATCCCCCCAAAGGACCAAATTTCAGCAATTTTCACAATACCCCCTAAATGACCAAATTTCAGCAATTTTCACAATAACCCCCAAAGGACCACATTTTACCAATTTTCACAATACCCCCCCCAAAGGACCAAATTTCAGCAATTTTCACAATACCCCCCCAAAGGACCACATTTCAGAAATTTCACAATACCCCCCACCCCAAAGGACCAAATTTCCCCAATTTTCACAATACACCCCCAAGGGACTAAATTTCAGCAATTTTCACAATACCCCCTCCCAAAGGACCACATTTCACCAATTTTCACTATACCCCCAAAAGGACCAAATTTTACCAATTTTCACAATACCCCCTTTAAGGGACCAAATTTCCCCAATTTTCACAATACCCCCCCAAGGACCAAATTTCACCAGATTTCCCTATACCCCCCCAAAGGACCAAATTTCAGCAATTTTTACAATACCCCCCAAAGGACCAAATTTCACCAATTTTCACAATACCAACCCCAAAGGACCAAATTTCACCAATTTTCCCAATACCCCCAAAGGACCACATTTCACCAATTTTCACAATACCCCCCCCAAAAGACCAAATTTCACCAACTTTCACTATACCCCCCAATGACCAAATTTCCCATATTTTCACAATACCCCCCCAAAGGACCAAATTTCACCAATTCTCACTATACCCCCCCAAAGGACCAAATTTAACCAATTTTCACAATACCCCCCAAGGGACTAAATTTTCACCAATTTTCACTACACCCCCCCAGGAACCACATTTCACTAATTTTCACAATAACCCCCCAAGGGACCAAATTTCACCAATTTTCACAATACAACCCCAAAGGACCAATTTTACCAATTTTCAAATATACCGCCCCCAAAGGACCACATTTCAACAATTTTTACAATACCCCCCAAAGTATCAAATTTCCCCCAATTTTCACAATACCCCCCCAAAGGACCAAATTTCAGCAATTTTCACTGTGCCCCCCAAAGGACCACATTTAACCAATTTTCACAATACCCCCTCCAAAATGACCAATTTTCACAATACTCCCCCAAAGGACCAAATTTCACCAAGTTTCACAATACCCCCCCAAAGGACCACATTTCACCAATTTTCACAATACCCCCCGAAAGGACCAAATTTCACCAATTTTCACAATACCCCCCAAAGGACCAAGTTTCAACAATTTTCACAATACCGCCCCCAAAGGACCACATTTCAACAATATTTACAATATCCCCCAAAGGACCAAATTTCACCAATTTTCACAATACCCCCCAAAGGACCACATTTCACCAATTTTCACAATACCGCCCCAAAGGACCAAGTTTCAACAATTTTCACAATACCGCCCCCAAAGGACCACATTTCAACAATATTTACAATATCCCCCCAAAGGACCAAATTTCACCAATTTTCACAATACCCCCCAAAGGACCACATTTCACCAATTTTCACAATACCGCCCCAAAGGACCAAATTTCAGCAATTTTCACAATACCCCCCCAAGGACCAAATTTCAGCAATTTTTACAATACCCTCACAAAGGACCAAATTTCCGCAATTTTCACAATAGCCCCCCAAAGTACCAAATTTCACCAATTTTTACAATACCTGCCCCAAAGACCACAATTCATCAATTTTCACAATACCCCCCCAAAGGACCAAATTTCACCAGATTTCCCTATACCCCCCCAAAGGACCAAATTTCAGCAATTTTTACAATACCCCCCAAAGGACCAAATTTCACCAATTTTCACAATACCAACCCCAAAGGACCAAATTTCACCAATTTTCCCAATACCCCCCAAAGGACCACATTTCACCAATTTTCACAATACCCCCCCAAAAGACCAAATTCACCAACTTTCACTATACCCCCCCAATGACCAAATTTCCCATATTTTCACAATACCCCCCCAAAGGACCAAATTTCACCAATTCTCACTATACCCCCCCAAAGGACCAAATTTAACCCAATTTCTCACAATACCCCCCAAGGGACTAAATTTCACCAATTTTCACTACACCCCCCCAGGAACCACATTTCACTAATTTTCACAATAACCCCCCAAGGGACCAAATTTCACCAATTTTCACAATACAACCCCAAAGGACCAAATTTTACCAATTTTCAAATATACCGCCCCCAAAGGACCACATTTCAACAATTTTTACAATATCCCCCCAAAGGACCAAATTTCAGCAATTTCACAATACCCCCTAAATGACCAAATTTCAGCAATTTTCACAATAACCCCAAAGGACCACATTTTACCAATTTTCACAATACCCCCCCCAAAGGACCAAATTTCAGCAATTTTCACAATACCCCCCCAAAGGACCACATTTCAGAAATTTCACAATACCCCCCACCCCAAAGGACCAAATTTCCCCAATTTTCACAATACACCCCCAAGGGACTAAATTTCAGCAATTTTCACAATACCCCCTCCCAAAGGACCACATTTCACCAATTTTCACTATACCCCCAAAAGGACCAAATTTTACCAATTTTCACAATACCCCCTTTAAGGGACCAAATTTCCCCAATTTTCACAATACCCCCCCAAAGGACCAAATTTCACCAGATTTCCCTATACCCCCCCAAAGGACCAAATTTCAGCAATTTTTACAATACCCCCCAAAGGACCAAATTTCACCAATTTTCACAATACCAACCCCAAAGGACCAAATTTCACCAATTTTCCCAATACCCCCCAAAGGACCACATTTCACCAATTTTCACAATACCCCCCCAAAAGACCAAATTTCACCAACTTTAACTATACCCCCCAATGACCAAATTTCCCATATTTTCACAATACCCCCCCAAAGGACCAAATTTCACCAATTCTCACTATACCCCCCAAAGGACCAAATTTAAAACCAATTTTCACAATACCCCCCAAGGGACTAAATTTCACCATTTTCACTACACCCCCCCAGGAACCACATTTCACTAATTTTCACAATAACCCCCCAAGGGACCAAATTTCACCAATTTTCACAATACAACCCCAAAGGACCAAATTTTACCAATTTTCAAATATACCGCCCCCAAAGGACCACATTTCAACAATTTTTACAATATCCCCCCAAAGGACCAAATTTCAGCAATTTTCACAATACCCCCTAAATTGACCAAATTTCAGCAATTTTCACAATAACCCCCAAAGGACCACATTTTACCAATTTTCACAATACCCCCCCCAAAGGACCAAATTTCAGCAATTTTCACAATACCCCCCCAAAGGACCACATTTCAGAAATTTCACAATACCCCCCACCCCAAAGGACCAAATTTCCCAATTTTCACAATACACCCCCAAGGGACTAAATTTCAGCAATTTTCACAATACCCCCTCCCAAAGGACCACATTTCACCAATTTTCACTATACCCCCAAAAGGACCAAATTTTACCAATTTTCACAATACCCCCTTTAAGGGACCAAATTTCCCCAATTTTCACAATACCCCCCCAAAGGACCAAATTTAAACATTTTTCACAATACCCCCCAAGGGACCAAATTTCACCAATTTTCACAATACCCCCCAAGGGACCAAATTTCACCAATTTTCACTATACCCCCCCAAGGGACCAAATTTCACCAATTTTCACAATACCCCCCAAAGGACCAAATTTCACCAATTTTCACAATACCGCCCCAAAGGACCACATTTCAACAATTTTTACAATATCCCCCCAAAGGACCAAATTTCAACAATTTTCACAATACTCCCCACAAGGGACCAAATTTCCACCAATTTTCATTATACCCCCCTAGGGACCAAATTTCACCAATTTTCACAATACCCCCTTCAAAGGACCAATTTCACCAATTTTCACAATACCGCCCCCAAAGGACCACATTTCAACAATTTCTACAATATCCCTCCAAAGGACCAATTTCAACAATTTTCACTATACCCCCCCAAAGGACCAAATTTCACCAATTTTCACTATACCCCCCCAAAGGACCAAATTTCCCCAATTTTTCATAATACCCCCAAAAGGACCAAATTTCAGCAATTTTCACAATACCCCCCCCAAAGGACCACATTTCATCAATTTTCACAATACCCCCGCAAGGGACCAAATTTCCCCAATTTTCACAATACACCCCCAAGGGACCAAATTTCAGCAATTTTCACTATACCCCCCCAAAGGACCAAATTTTCACAATACCCCCCCAAAGGACCACATTTCACTAATTTTTACAATACCCCCCCAAAGGACCACATTTCACCAATTTTCACAATACACCCCCAAAGGACCACATTTCACCAATTTTCACAATACCTCCCAAAAGGACCACATTTCACCAATTTTTACAATACCCCCCCAAAGGACCAAATTTCACAAATTTTGACAATACCTCCTCAAAGGACCAAATTTCCCCTATTTTCACAACACCCCCCAAAGGACCAAATTTCACTAATTTTCACAATACCCCCCAAAGGACCAAATTTCAGCAATTTTCACAATACCCCCAAATGACCAAATTTCACCAATTTACACAATACCCCCCAAAGGACCAAATTTTACCAATTTTTACATTACCCACCCCAAAGGACCACAATTCACCAATTTTCAGAATACCCCTTCCCCCAAAGGACCAAATTTCACCAATTTTCCCTATACCCCCCCAAAGGACCAAATTTCAGCAATTTTTACAATACCCCAAAGGACCAAATTTCACCAATTTTCACAATACCCCCCCAAAGGACCAAATTTCACCAATTTTCACAATACCCCCCAAAGGACCACATTTAACCAATTTTCACAATACACCCTCCAAAATGACCAATTTTCACAATACTCCCCCAAAGGACCAAATTTCACCAAGTTTCACAACACCCCCACAAAGGACCACATTTCACCAATTTTCACAATACCCCCCAAAAGAACAAAATTTCACCAATTTTCACAATACCCCCCAAAGGACCAAATTTCAACAATTTTCACAATACCCGCCCCCAAAGGACCACATTTCAACAATTTTCACAATACTCCCCCAAAGGACCACATTTTACCAATTTTCACAATACCCCCCAAAGGACCACATTTCACCAATTTTCACTATACCCCCCCAAAGGACCAAATTTCACCAATTTTCACAATAACCCCCAAAGCACCAAATTTCAGCAATTTTTACAATACCTCACCCAAAGGACCAAATTTCACCTATTTTCACAATACCCCCCAAGGGACCAAATTTCCCGAATTTTCACTATAACCCCCCAAGAACCAAATTTCCCCAATTTTCACTATACCCCCCAAAGGACCACATTTCAGCAATTTTTACAATACCCCCCCAAAGGACCAAATTTCCACAATTTTCACAATAGGCACCAAAGGACCAAATTTCTCGAATTTTCACAATACCCCCCCAAAGGACCACAATTTACCAATTTTCACAATACCCCCCCCAAAGGACCAAATTTCACCAAATTTCACTATACCCCCCCAAAGGACCAAATTTCCCCAATTTTCATAATACCCCCCAAAGACCAAATTTCAGCAATTTTCACAATACCCCCGTAAGGGACCAAATTTCCCCAATTTTCACAATACACCCCCAAGCGACCAAATTTCAGCAATTTTCACTATACCCCCCCAAAGGACCACAATTCACCAATTTTCACAATACCTCCCAAAGGACCAAATTTCACCAATTTTCACAATACCTCCCAAAGGACCAAATTTCACCAATTTTTACAATACCCGCACCAAAGGACCACAATTCACCAATTTTCACAATACCCCCCTCCAAAGGACCACATTTCACCAATTTTCACAATACCCCCCAAAGGACCACATTTTACCAATTTTCACAATACCCCCCCAAAGAACCACATTTCACTAATTTTCACAATACCCACCCCAAAGGACCACATTTCACCAATTCTCACTATACCCCCCCCCAAAGGACCAAATTTCACCAATTTTCACTATACCCCCGCAAAGGACCAAATTTCGCCAATTTTCACAATAACCCCCAAAGCACTAAATTTCAGCAATTTTCACTATACCCCCAAAGGACCAAATTTCACCAATTTTCACAATACCCCCCAAAGGACCAAATTTCACCAATTTTCACAGTACCCCCCAAAGGACCAAATTTCACCAATTTTCACAATACCCCCCCAAAGGACCAAGATTCAGTAATTTTCACAATACCCCCCAAAGGACCAAATTCCACCAAATTTCATGATACCCCCCCAAGGGACCACATTTCACAATACCCCCCCAAAGGACCACATTTCACCAATTTTTAAAATACCCCCCTAAAGAACCAAATTTCACCAATTTTCACAATACCCCCCAAAGGACCACATTTCACCAATTTTCACAATACTCCCCCAAGGGACCAAATTTCACCAATTTTCACTATACGCCCCAAGGGACCAAATTTCACCAATTTTCACAATACCGCCCCAAAGGACCACATTTCAACAATTTTTACAATATCCCCCCAAAGGACCAAATTTCACCAATTTTCACAATACCCCCCCCAAAGGACCAAATTTCAGCAATTTTCACAATACCCCCCCAAAGGACCAAATTTCACCAATTTTCACAATACCGCCCCCAAGGACAACATTTCAACAATTTTTACAATATCCCCCCAAAGGACCAAATTTCAACAATTTTCACAATACTCCCCCAAAGGACCAAATTTCACCAAGTTTCACAATACCCCCCCAAAGGACCACATTTCACCAATTTTCACAATTCCCCCCCAAAGGACCAAATTTCACCAATTTTCACAATACCCCCCAAAGGACCAAATTTCACCAATTTTCACAATATCCCCCCAAAGGACCACATTTCAACAATTTTTACAATATCCCCCCAAAGGACCACATTTCAACAATTTTCACAGTACCCCCCAAAGGACCAAATTTCTCGAATTTTCACAATACCCCCCAAAGGACCATATTTACCAATTTTCACAATACCCCCCCCTTAAAGGACCAAATTTCACCAATTTTCACTATACCCGCCCAAAGGACCAAATTTCCCAATTTTCATAATACCCCCCAAAGTACCAAATTTTAGCAATTTTCACAATACCCCCCCAAAGGACCACATTTCAGCAATTTTTACAATACCCGCCAAAAAGGACCAAATTTACCCAATTATCACAATACACCCTCAAAGGGACCAAATTTCAGCAATTTTCACTATACCCCCCCCAAAGGACCAAATTTCACAAATTTTCATAATATCCCCCAAAAGGACCAAATTTCACAATACCCCCCAAAGACCAAATTTCACCAATTTTTACAATACCCGCCCCAAAGGACCACAATTCACCAATTTTTACAGTACCCCCCAAAGGACCAAATTTCACCCAATTTTTACAGTACCCACCAAAGGACTAAATTTCAGCAATTTTCACTATACCCACCGAAAGGACCAAATTTCACCAATTTTCATAATAGCCCCCCAAATGACCAAATTTTACCAATTTTCACAATACCCCCAAAGGACCAAATATCACCAATTTTTACAATACCCACCCCAAAGGACCACAATTCACTAATTTTCACAATACCCCACCCCAAAGGACCACATTTCACCAATTTTCACAATACCCCCCTAAAGGACCACATTTTACCAATTTTCACTATACCCCCCCAAAGGACCAAATTTCACCAATTTTCACAATAACCCCGAAAGCACTAAATTTCAGCAATTTTCACTATACCCCCCCCCCAAGGACCAAATTTCCCCAATTTTCACTATACCCCCAAAGGACCACATTTCAGCAATTTTTACAATACCCCCCCAAAGGACCAAATTACCACAATTTTCACAATAGCCCCCCAAAATACCAAATTTCACCAGTTTTCACAATACCCCCAAAGGACTAAATTTCACCAATTTTCACAATACCCCCAAAGGACCAAATTTCACCAACTTTCACAATACCCCCAAAGGACCAAATTTCACCAATTTTCACAATACCTCCCAAAGGACCAAATTTCACCAATTTTTACAATACCCCCCAAAAGGACCACATTTCAGCAATTTTCACAATACCCCCCAAAAGACTAAATTTCACCAATTTTTACAAATACCCGCCCCATAGGACCACAATTCACAAATTTTTACAGTACCCCCCAAAGGACCAAATTTCACCAATTTTTACAGTACCCACCAAAGGACTAAATTTCAGCAATTTTCACTATACCCCCCCCAAAAGACCAAATTTCACCAATTTTCATAATACCCCCCCCAAAGGACCAAATTTTACCAATTTTCACAATACCCCCCAAAGGACCACATTTCACCAATTTTCACAATACCCCCCCAAAGGACCACATTTCACCAATTTTCACTATACCCCCCCAAAGGACCAAATTTCACCAATTTTCACAATAACCCCGAAAGCACTAAATTTCAGCAATTTTCACTATACCCCCCCAAGGACCAAATTTCCCCAATTTTCACTATACCCCCCAAAGGACCAAATTTCACCAGTTTTCACAATACCCCCAAAGGAATAAATTTCACCAATTTTCACAATACCCCCAAAGGACCAAATTTCACCAATTTTCACAATACCCCCAAAGGACCAAATTTCACCAATTTTCACAATACCCCCCCCCCAATGGACCACATTTCTCCAATTTTCACTATACCCCCCTAAATGGACCAAATTTCACCAATTTTCACAATACCCCCACAAAGGACCACATTTCAGCAATTTTTACAATACCCCCCCCAAAGGACCACATTTCACCAATTTTTAAATACCCCCAAAAGGACCAAATTTCACCAATTTTCACCATACCCCCAAAGGACCAAATTTCATCAATTTTCACAATACCGCCCCCAAAGGACCACATTTTACCAATTTTCACAATACCCCCCCCTTAAAGGACCAAATTTCAACAATTTTCACAATACTCCCCAAAGGACCAAATTTCACCAAGTTTCACAATACCCCCCAAAGGACCACATTTCACCAATTTTCACAATTCCCCCCCAAAGGACCAAATTTCACCAATTTTCACAATACCCCCAAAGGACCAAATTTCACCAATTTTCACAATATCCCCCCAAAGGACCACATTTCAACAATTTTCACAATACCCCCAAAGGACCATATTTCACCAATTTTCACAATATCCCCCCCAAAGGACCACATTTCAACAATTTTTACAATATCCCCCAAAGGACCACATTTCAACAATTTTCACAATATCCCCCCAAAGGACCACATTTCAACAATTTTCACAGTACCCCCCAAAGGACCAAATTTCCCCAATTTTCATAATACCCCCCCCCCCCAAAGTACCAAATTTCAGCAATTTTCACAATACCCCCCCCCCCAAAGGACCACATTTCAGCAATTTTTACAATACCCGCCCCACAGGACCAAATTTACCCAATTTTCACAATACACCCCCAAAGGACCAAATTTCACCAATTTGTACAATACCCCCCCCCCCCCAATGGACCACATTTCTCCAATTTTCACTATACCCCCTAAATGGACCAAATTTCACCAATTTTTACAGTACCCACCAAAGGACTAAATTACAGCAATTTTCACTATACCCCCCCAAAGGACCAAATTTCACCAATTTTCATAATACCACCCCCAAAGGACCAAATTTTACCAATTTTTACAATACCCCCCAAAGGACCAAATATCACCAATTTTTACAATACCCACCCCAAAGGACCACAATTCACCAATTTTCACAATACCCCACCCCAAAGGACCACATTTCACCAATTTTCACAATACCCCCCAAAAGGACCACATTTTACCAATTTTCACAATACCCCCCCAAAGGACCACATTTCACCAATTTTCACTATACCCCCCCCAAGGACCAATTTTCACAATAACCCCGAAAGCACTAAATTTCAGCAATTTTCACTATACCCCCCAAGGACCAAATTTCCCCAATTTTCACTATACCCCCAAAGGACCACATTTCAGCAATTTGTACAATACCCCCCCCAAAGGACCAAATTTCCACAATTTTCACAATAGCCCCCAAAATACCAAATTTCACCAGTTTTCACAATACCCCCAAAGGACTAAATTTCACCAATTTTCACAATACCCCCAAAGGACCAAATTTCACCAATTTTCACAATACCCCCAAAGGACCAAATTTCACCAATTTTCACAATACCCCCCCCCCCAATGGACCACATTTCTCCAATTTTCACTATACCCCCTAAATGGACCAAATTTCACCAATTTTCACAATACCCCCACAAAGGACCACATTTCAGCAATTTTTACAATACCCCCCCCCCCAAAGGACCACATTTCACCAATTTTTAAAATACCCCCCCAAAAGGACCAAATTTCACCAATTTTCACAATACCCCCCAAAGGACCAAATTTCACCAATTTTCACAATACCCCCCCAAAGGACCAAATTTCAGCAATTTTCACAATACCCCCCCCCAAAGGACCACATTTCACCAATTTTTAAAATACCCCCCCAAAGGACCAAATTTCACCAATTTTCACAATACCCCCCAAATGACCAAATTTCACCAATTTTCACAATACCCCCCCAAAGGACCAAATTTCAGCAATTTTCACAATACCCCCCAAAGGACCAAATTTCAGCAATTTTTACAATACCCCCCCAAAGGACCAAATTTCCACAATTTTCACAATAGCCCCCTAAAGAACCAAATTTCACCAATTTTCACAATACCCCAAAGGACCAAATTTCAGCAATTTTCACAATACCCCCAAAAGACTAAATTTCACCAATCTTTACAATACCCCCCCAAAAGACCAAATTTTCCCAATTTTCACAAAACCCCCCAAGGGACCAAATTTCACTAATTTTTTACTAAACCCCACTAGAGACCAAATTTTACCCATTTTCACAATACCCCCCCCCCCCCAAAGGACCACATTTCAGCAATTTTCACTATACCCCCGTAAATGACCAAATTTCACCAATTTTCACAATACCCCCCCCAAAGCACCAAATTTCACCAATTTTTACAATACACCCCCAAAGGATTAAATTTCACCAATTTTCACTATACCCCCATAAATGACCAAATTTCACCAATTTTCACAATACCCCCCCCCCCCAAAGGACCACATTTCAGCAATTTTTACAATACCCGCCCCAAAGGACCAAATTTACCCAATTTTCACAATACACCCCCAAAGGGACCAAATTTCACCAATTTTCACAATACCCCCCAAAGGACCAAATTTCACCAATTTTTACAATACCCGCCCCAAAGGGCCACAATTCACCAATTTTTACAGTACCCCCCAAAGGACCAAATTTCACCAATTTTTACAATACCCACCAAAGGACTAAATTTCAGCAATTTTCACTATACCCCCCCCAAAGGACCAAATTTCACCAATTTTCATAATACCCCCCCAAAGGACCAAATTTTACCAATTTTCACAATACCCCCCAAAGGACCAAATTTCACCAATTTTTACAATACCCGCCCCAAAGGACCACAATTCACCAATTTTCACAATACCCCCCCAAAGGACCACATTTCACCAATTTTCACAATACCCCCCCAAAGGACCACATTTTACCAATTTTCACAATACCCCCCAAAGGACCACATTTCACCAATTTTCACTATACCCCCCCAAAGGACCAAATTTCACCAATTTTCACAATAACCCCGAAAGCACTAAATTTCAGCAATTTTCACTATACCCCCCCCAAGGACCAAATTTCCCCAATTTTCACTATACCCCCCAAAGGACCACATTTCAGCAATTTTTACAATACCCCCCCAAAGGACCAAATTTCCACAATTTTCACAATAGCCCCCCAAAAAACAAATTTCACCAGTTTTCACAATACCCCCAAAGGACTAAATTTCACCAATTTTCACAATACCCCCAAAGGACCAAATTTCACCAATTTTCACAATACCCCCAAAGGACTAAATTTCACCAATTTTCACAATACCCCCCCCCCCCCCAATGGACCACATTTCTCCAATTTTCACAATACCCCCACAAAGGACCACATTTCAGCAATTTTTACAATACCCCCCCACCCAAAGGACCACATTTCACCAATTTTTAAAATACCCCCCCAAAAGGACCAAATTTCACCAATTTTTACAATACCCCCCCAAAGGACCAAATTTCCACAATTTTCACAATAGCCCCCTAAAGAACCCAATTTCACCAATTTTCACAATACCCCCAAAGGACCAAATTTCAGCAATTTTCACAATACCCCCAAAGGACTAAATTTCACCAATCTTTACAATACCCCCCAAAGGACCAAATTTTCCCAATTTTCACAAAACCCCCCAAGGGACCAAATTTCACCAATTTTCACTAAACCCCACTAGGGACCAAATTTTACCCATTTTCACAATACCCCCCAAGGACCAAATTTCCCCAATTTTAAGTATACCCCACAAAGGACCACATTTCAGCAATTTTTTACAATACCCCCCAAAGGACCAAATTTCCACAATTTTCACAATAGCCCCCCAAAATACCAAATTTCACCAATTTTCACAATACCCCCAAAGGACTAAATTTCACCAATTTTCACTAAACCCCACTAGAGACCAAATTTTACCCATTTTCACAATACCCCCCCAAAGGACCACATTTCAGCAATTTTTACAATACCCCCCCAAAGGATTAAATTTCACCAATTTTCACAATACCCCCCCAAAAGACCACATTTCACCAATTTTCACTATACCCCCGTAAATGACCAAATTTCACCCAATTTTCCCAATACCACCCCCCCCAAAACACCAAATTTCAAAAAATTTCACTATACCCCCCCAAGGACCAAATTTCCCCAATTTTCACTATACCCCCCAAAGGACCAAATTTCACCAATTTTCACAATACCTCTTCAAAGGACCAAATTTCCCCTATTTTCACAACACCCCCCCAAAGGACCAAATTTCACTAATTTTCACAATACCCCCCAAAGGACAAAATTTCAGCAATTTTACAATACCCCCCAAAGGACCAATTTCCGCAATTTTCACAATAGCCCCCCAAATGACCAAATTTCACCAATTTACACAATACCCCCCAAAGGACCAAATTTTACCAATTTTTACATTACCCACCCAAAGGACCACAATTCACCAATTTTCACAATACCCCTTCCCCCAAAGGACCAAATTTCACCAATTTTCCCTATACCCCCCCAAAGGACCAAATTTCAGCAATTTTTACAATACCCCCAAAGGACCAAATTTCACCAATTTTCACAATACCCCCCCAAAGGACCAAATTTCACCAATTTTCACAATACCCCCCCAAAGGACCACATTTAACCAATTTTCACAATACACCCTCCAAAATGACCAATTTTCACAATACTCCCCCAAAGGACCAAATTTCACCAAGTTTCACAACACCCCCCCAAAGGACCACATTTCACCAATTTTCACAATACCCCCCAAAAGAACAAAATTTCACCAATTTTCACAATACCCCCCAAAGGACCAAATTTCACCAATTTTCACAATACCGCCCCCAAAGGACCACATTTCAACAATTTTCACAATACCCCCAAAGGACCATATTTCACCAATTTTCACAATATCCCCCCCAAAGGACCACATTTCAACAATTTTTACAATATCCCCCAAAGGACCACATTTCAACAATTTTCACAATATCCCCCCAAAGGACCACATTTCAACAATTTTCACAGTACCCCCCAAAGGACCAAATTTCCCCAATTTTCATAATACCCCCCCCCCAAAGTACCAAATTTCAGCAATTTTCACAATACCCCCCCCCAAAGGACCACATTTCAGCAATTTTTACAATACCCGCCCCACAGGACCAAATTTACCCAATTTTCACAATACACCCCCAAAGGACCAAATTTCACCAATTTGTACAATACCCCCCCCCCCAATGGACCACATTTCTCCAATTTTCACTATACCCCCTAAATGGACCAAATTTCCACCAATTTTTACAGTACCCACCAAAGGACTAAATTACAGCAATTTTCACTATACCCCCCCAAAGGACCAAATTTCACCAATTTTCATAATACCCCCCCAAAGGACCAAATTTACCAATTTTCACAATACCCCCCAAAGGACCAAATATCACCAATTTTTACAATACCCACCCCAAAGGACCCACAATTCACCAATTTTCACAATACCCCACCCCAAAGGACCACATTTCACCAATTTTCACAATACCCCCCAAAAGGACCACATTTTACCAATTTTCACAATACCCCCCCAAAGGACCACATTTCACCAATTTTCACTATACCCCCCCCAAAGGACCAATTTTCACAATAACCCCGAAAGCACTAAATTTCAGCAATTTTCACTATACCCCCCCCCAAGGACCAAATTTCCCCAATTTTCACTATACCCCCCAAAGGACCCACATTTCAGCAATTTGTACAATACCCCCCCAAAGGACCAAATTTCCACAATTTTCACAATAGCCCCCAAAATACCAAATTTCACCAGTTTTCACAATACCCCCAAAGGACTAAATTTCACCAATTTTCACAATACCCCCAAAGGACCAAATTTCACCAATTTTCACAATACCCCCAAAGGACCAAATTTCACCAATTTCACAATACCCCCCCCAATGGACCACATTTCTCCAATTTTCACTATACCCCTAAATGGACCAAATTTCACCAATTTTCACAATACCCCCACAAAGGACCACATTTCAGCAATTTTTACAATACCCCCCCCAAAGGACCACATTTCACCAATTTTAAAATACCCCCCCAAAAGGACCAAATTTCACCAATTTTCACAATACCCCCCAAAGGACCAAATTTCACCAATTTTCACAATACCCCCCCAAAGGACCAAATTTCAGCAATTTTCACAATACCCCCCCCCAAAGGACCACATTTCACCAATTTTTAAAATACCCCCCCCAAAGGACCAAATTTCACCATTTTCACAATACCCCCCAAATGACCAAATTTCACCAATTTTCACAATACCCCCCCAAAGGACCAAATTTCAGCAATTTTCACAATACCCCCCAAAGGACCAAATTTCAGCAATTTTTACAATACCCCCCCAAAGGACCAAATTTCCACAATTTTCACAATAGCCCCCTAAAGAACCAAATTTCACCAATTTTCACAATACCCCCAAAGGACCAAATTTCAGCAATTTTCACAATACCCCCAAAAGACTAAATTTCACCAATCTTTACAATACCCCCCCAAAAGACCAAATTTTCCCAATTTTCACAAAACCCCCCAAGGGACCAAATTTCACTAATTTTTTACTAACCCCACTAGAGACCAATTTTACCCATTTTCACAATACCCCCCCCCCCAAAGGACCACATTTCAGCAATTTTCACTATAAATACCCCCACGTAAATGACCAAATTTCACCAATTTTCACAATACCCCCCCCAAAGCACCAAATTTACACCAATTTTTACAATACACCCCCAAAGGATTAAATTTCACCAATTTTCACTATACCCCCATAAATGACCAAATTTCACCAATTTTCACAATACCCCCCCCCCCCCAAAGGACCACATTTCAGCAATTTTTACAATACCCGCCCCAAAGGACCAAATTTACCCAATTTTCACAATACACCCCCAAAGGGACCAAATTTCACCAATTTTCACAATACCCCCCAAAGGACCAAATTTTCACCAATTTTTACAATACCCGCCCCAAAGGGCCACAATTCACCAATTTTTTACAGTACCCCCCAAAGGACCAAATTTCACCAATTTTTACAATACCCACCAAAGGACTAAATTTCAGCAATTTTCACTATACCCCCCCCAAAGGACCAAATTTTCACCAATTTTCATAATACCCCCCCAAAGGACCAAATTTTACCAATTTTCACAATACCCCCCAAAGGACCAAATTTCACCAATTTTTACAATACCCGCCCCAAAGGACCACAATTCACCAATTTTCACAATACCCCCCCAAAGGACCACATTTCACCAATTTTCACAATACCCCCCCAAAGGACCACATTTTACCAATTTTCACAATACCCCCCCAAAGGACCACATTTCACCAATTTTCACTATACCCCCCAAAGGACCAAATTTCACCAATTTCACAATAACCCCGAAAGCACTAAATTTCAGCAATTTTCACTATACCCCCCCCAAGGACCAAATTTCCCCAATTTTCACTATACCCCCCAAAGGACCACATTTCAGCAATTTTTACAATACCCCCCCAAAGACCAAATTTCCACAATTTTCACAATAGCCCCCAAAAAACAAATTTCACCAGTTTTCACAATACCCCCAAAGGACTAAATTTCACCAATTTTCACAATACCCCCAAAGGACCAAATTTCACCAATTTTCACAATACCCCCAAAGGACTAAATTTCACCAGATTTTCACAATACCCCCCCCCCCCCCAATGGACCACATTTCTCCAATTTTCACAATACCCCCACAAAGGACCACATTTCAGCAATTTTTACAATACCCCCCCACCCAAAGGACCACATTTCACCAATTTTTAAAATACCCCCCCAAAAGGACCAAATTTCACCAATTTTTACAAAACCCCCCCAAAGGACCAAATTTCCACAATTTTCACAATAGCCCCCTAAAGAACCCCAATTTCACACAATTTTCACAATACCCCCAAAGGACCAAATTTCAGCAATTTTCACAATACCCCAAAGGACTAAATTTCACCAATCTTTACAATACCCCCCAAAGGACCAAATTTTCCCATTTTCACAAAACCCCCCAAGGGACCAAATTTCACCAATTTTCACTAAACCCCACTAGGGACCAAATTTTACCATTTTCACAATACCCCCCCAAGGACCAAATTTCCCCAATTTTAAGTATACCCCACAAAGACCACATTTCAGCAATTTTTTACAATACCCCCCCCAAAGGACCAAATTTCCACAATTTTCACAATAGCCCCCCAAAATACCAAATTTCACCAATTTTCACAATACCCCCAAAGGACTAAATTTCACCAATTTTCACTAAACCCCACTAGAGACCAAATTTTACCCATTTTCACAATACCCCCCCAAAGGACCACATTTCAGCAATTTTTACAATACCCCCCAAAGGATTAAATTTCACCAATTTTCACAATACCCCCCCAAAAGACCACATTTCACCAATTTTCACTATACCCCCGTAAATGACCAAATTTCACCAATTTTCCCAATACCACCCCCCCAAAACACCAAATTTCAAAAAATTTCACAATACCCCCCCAAAGGACCAAATTTCACCAATTTTCAAATACCCCTCCAAAGGACCAAATTTCACCAATTTTCACAATAACCCCAAAAGCACTAAATTTCAGCAATTTTCACTATACCCCCCCCAAGGACCAAATTTCCCCAATTTTCACTATACCCCCCAAAGGACCAAATTTCACCAATTTTCACAATACCTCTTCAAAGGACCAAATTTCCCCTATTTTCACAACACCCCCCAAAGGACCAAATTTCACTAATTTTCACAATACCCCCAAAGGACAAAATTTCAGA
>NW_027447027.1:0-39476 GCF_038048845.1 Mixophyes fleayi | reverse complement strand
TATGATTCATGATTCATGATTCATTTCATGATTCAATTCATGATTCATGATTTATGATTCATGATTCAATTAATGATTCATGATTCATGATTCATGATTCATGATTCAAAATATGATTCAATTCATGATTCATGATTCATTTCATGATTCAATTCATGATTCATGATTCATGATTCATGATTCAATACATGATTCATGATTCATGATTCGATTCATGATTCATGATTCATGATTCATAATTCATGATTCAATTCATGATTTATGATTCAATTCATGATTCATGATTCATTTCATGATTCATGATTCGATTCATGATTAATGATTTATGATTCGTTTCATGATTCATGATTCATTTCATGATTCGTGTTTCGATTCATAATTTATGATTTAATTCATGATTCATGATTTAATTCATGATTCATGATTCAGGATTCGATTCATGATTCATGATTCAATTCATGATTCATGATTCATGATTCAATTCATGATTCATGATTCATGATTCATGATTCAATTCATGATTCATGATTCAATTCATGATTCATGATTCATGATTCAATTCATGAATTATGATTCGATTCATGATTCATGATTCAATTCATGATTCATGATTTATGATTCAATTCATGATTCAATTCATGATTCATTTCATGATTCATGATTCGATTCATGATTCATGAATCGATTCATGATTCATGAATCGATTCATGATTCATGAATCGATTCATGATTCATGATTCGATTCATGATTCATGATTCAATTCATGATTCATGTTTCGATTCATGATTCATGATTCGATTCATGATTCATGATTCAATTCATGATTCATGATTCATAATTCATGATTCGATTCATGATTCATGATTCGATTCATGATTTAATTCATGATTCATAAATCATGATTCAATTCATGATTCATGATTTGATTCATGATTCATGATTCAATTCATGATTTATGATTCAATTTATGATTCAATTCATGATTCATGATTCATGATTCGATTCATGATTCATGATTCAATTCATGATTCATGATTTATTATTTAATTCATGATTCGAATCATGATTCATGATTCAATTCATGATTCATGATTCATGATTCAATTCATGATTCATGATTCATGATTCAATTCATGATTCATGATTTATTATTTAATTCATGATTCATGATTCGATTCATGATTCATGATTCATGATTCATGATTCAATTCATGATTCATGATTCATGATTCAATTCATGATTCATGATTCGATTCATAATTCATGATTCATGATTCAATTCATGATTTATGATTCATGATTCAATTCATGATTCATCATTCGATTTATGATTCATGATTCAATTCATGATTCATGATTTATAATTCAATTCATGATTCAATTCATGATTCATGATTCAATTCATGATTCGAGATTCATGATTCGATTCATGATTCATGATTCGATTCATGATTCATGATTCGATTCATGATTCATGATTCATAATTTATGATTCGATTCATGATTCATGATTCATGATTCATGATTCAATTCATGATTCATGATTCGATTCATGATTCATGATTTATGATTCAATTCATGATTCATGATTCGATTCATGATTCATGATTCAATTCATGATTTATGATTTATGATTCAATTTATGATTCAATTCATGATTCATGATTCAATTCATGATTCATGATTTGATTCATGATTCATGATTAATTATTTAATTCATGATTTATGATTTATGATTCAATTTATGATTCAATTCATGATTCATGATTCATGATTCGATTCATGATTCATGATTCAATTCATAATTTATTATTTATGATTAAATTTATGATTCAATTCATGATTCCTGATTCAATTCATGATTCATGATTCAGGATTCGATTCATGATTCAATTCATGATTCATGATTCAATTCATGATTCATGATTTATGATTCATTTCATGATTCATGATTCGATTCATGATTAATGATTTATGATTCGTTTCATGATTCATGATTCATTTCATGATTCGTGTTTCGATTCATAATTTATGATTTAATTCATGATTCATGATTCAATTCATGATTCATGATTCAGGATTCGATTCATGATTCATGATTCAATTCATGATTCATGATTCATGATTCAATTCATGATTCATGATTCATGATTCATGATTCAATTCATGATTCATGATTCAATTCATGATTCATGATTCATGATTCAATTCATGAATTATGATTCGATTCATGATTCATGATTCAATTCATGATTCATGATTAATGATTCAATTCATGATTCAATTCATGATTCATTTCATGATTCATGATTCGATTCATGATTCATGAATCGATTCATGATTCATGAATCGATTCATGATTCATGAATCGATTCATGATTCATGATTCGATTCATGATTCATGATTCAATTCATGATTCATGTTTCGATTCATGATTCATGATTCGATTCATGATTCATGATTCAATTCATGATTCATGATTCATAATTCATGATTCGATTCATGATTCATGATTCGATTCATGATTCATGATTCATGATTTAATTCATGATTCATGATTCATGATTCAATTCATGCTTCATGATTCATAATTCATGATTCGATTCATGATTCATGAATCGATTCATGATTCATGATTCATGATTTAATTCATGATTCATAAATCATGATTCAATTCATGATTCATGATTTGATTCATGATTCATGATTCAATTCATGATTTATGATTCAATTTATGATTCAATTCATGATTCATGATTCATGATTCGATTCATGATTCATGATTCAATTCATGATTCATGATTTATTATTTAATTCATGATTCGAATCATGATTCATGATTCAATTCATGATTCATGATTCATGATTCAATTCATGATTCATGATTCATGATTCAATTCATGATTCATGATTTATTATTTAATTCATGATTCATGATTCGATTCATGATTCATGATTCATGATTCATGATTCAATTCATGATTCATGATTCATGATTCAATTCATGATTCATGATTCGATTCATAATTCATGATTCATGATTCAATTCATGATTTATGATTCATGATTCAATTCATGATTCATCATTCGATTTATGATTCATGATTCAATTCATGATTCATGATTTATAATTCAATTCATGATTCAATTCATGATTCATGATTCAATTCATGATTCGAGATTCATGATTCGATTCATGATTCATGATTCGATTCATGATTCATGATTCGATTCGTGATTCATGATTCATAATTTATGATTCGATTCATGATTCATGATTCATGATTCATGATTCAATTCATGATTCATGATTCGATTCATGATTCATGATTTATGATTCAATTCATGATTCATGATTCGATTCATGATTCATGATTCAATTCATGATTTATGATTTATGATTCAATTTATGATTCAATTCATGATTCATGATTCAATTCATGATTCATGATTCGATTCATGATTCATGATTCAATTCATGATTCATGATTAATTATTTAATTCATGATTTATGATTTATAATTCAATTTATGATTCAATTCATGATTCATGATTCGATTCATGATTCATGATTCAATTCATAATTTATTATTTATGATTAAATTTATGATTCAATTCATGATTCCTGATTCAATTCATGATTCATGATTCAGGATTCGATTCATGATTCATGATTCAATTCATGATTCATGATTCAATTTATGATTCATGATTTATGATTCAATTCATGATTCAATTCATGATTCATATTATGATTCATGATTCGATTCATGATTCATGATTCATGAATCGATTCATGATTCATGAATCGATTCATGATTCATGATTCATGAATCGATTCATGATTCATGATTCATGAATCGATTCATGATTCATGATTCATGATTCATGATTCAATTCATGATTCGAGATTCATGATTTGATTCATGATTCATGATTCAATTCATGATTTATGATTCATGATTCATGATTCATTTCATGATTCAATTCATGATTCATGATGCATGATTCATGATTCAATTCATGATTCATGATTCATGATTCATGATTCATGATTCAAAATATGATTCAATTCATGATTCATGATTCATTTCATGATTCATTTCATGATTCATGATTCATGATTCATGATTCAATACATGATTCATGATTCGATTCATGATTCATGATTCATGATTCATGATTCATGATTCATGATTCAATTCATGATTTATGATTCAATTCATGATTCATGATTCATTTCATGATTCATGATTCGATTCATGATTAATGATTTATGATTCGTTTCATGATTCATGATTCATTTCATGATTCGTGTTTCGATTCATAATTTATGATTCAATTCATGATTCATGATTCAATTCATGATACATGTTTCGATTCATGATTCATAATTCGATTCATGATTCATGATTCAATTTATGATTCATGATTCATAATTCATGATTCGATTCATGATTCATGATTTGATTCATGATTCATAATTCAATTCAGGATTCATCATTCATGATTCGATTCATGACTCATGATTCATGATTCATGATTCATGATTCAAATTATGATTCAATTCATGATTCATGATTCATTTCATGATTCAATTTATGATTCATGATTCATGATTCAATTCATGATTCATGATTCAATTCATGATTCATGATTCAATTCATGATTTATGATTCATGATTCGATTCATGATTCATGATTCATGATTCAATTCATGATTTATGATTCAATTCATGATTCATGATTCA
The DNA here is from genome assembly GCF_038048845.1 of Mixophyes fleayi. Classification (NCBI taxonomy): domain Eukaryota; kingdom Metazoa; phylum Chordata; class Amphibia; order Anura; family Limnodynastidae; genus Mixophyes; species Mixophyes fleayi. The sequence goes on along the minus strand of NW_027447027.1, from coordinate 34,723 downwards.
AATTATGATTCATGATTCGATTCATGATTAATGATTTATGATTCGTTTCATGATTTATTTCATGATTCGTGTTTCGATTCATAATTCATGATTCAATTCATGATTCATGATTCAATTCATGATTCATGTTTCGATTCATGATTCATGATTCGATTCATGATTCATGATTCAATTCATGATTCATGATTCATAATTCATGATTCGATTCATGATTCATGATTCGATTCATGATTCATGATTCATGATTTAATTAATGATTCATGATTCATGATTCATGATTCAAATAATGCTTCATGATTCATAATTCATGATTCGATTCATGATTCATGATTCGATTCATGATTCATGATTCATGATTTAATTCATGATTCATAAATCATGATTCAATTCATGATTCATGATTTGATTCATGATTCATGATTCAATTCATGATTTATGATTTATGATTCAATTTATGATTCAATTCATGATTCATGATTCATGATTCGATTCATGATTCATGATTCAATTCATGATTCATGATTTATTATTTAATTCATGATTCGAATCATGATTCATGATTCAATTCATGATTCATGATTCATGATTCAATTCATGATTCATGATTCATGATTCAATTCATGATTCATGATTCATGATTCAATTCATGATTCATGATTCATGATTCAATTCATGATTCAATTCATGATTCATGATTCAATTCATGATTCGAGATTCATGATTCGATTCATGATTCATAATTCATGATTCGATTCATGATTCATGATTCGCTTCATGATTCATAATTTATGATTCAATTCATGATTCATGATTCATGATTCATGATTCAATTCATGATTCATGATTCGATTCATGATTCATGATTTATGATTCAATTCATGATTCATGATTCGATTCATGATTCATGATTCAATTCATGATTTATGATTTATGATTCAATTTATGATTCAATTCATGATTCATGATTCAATTCATGATTCATGATTCGATTCATGATTCATGATTCAATTCATGATTCATGATTCATTATTTAATTCATGATTTATGATTTATGATTCAATTTATGATTCAATTCATGATTCATGATTCATGATTCGATTCATGATTCATGATTCAATTCATGATTCATGATTCAGGATTCGATTCATGATTCATGATTCAATTCATGATTCATGATTTAGGATTCAATTCATGATTCATGATTCATGATTCATGATTCAATTCATGATTCATGATTCAATTCATGATTCATGATTCGATTCATGATTCATGATTCATGATTCATGATTCAATTCATGAATTATGATTCGATTTATGATTCATGATTCAATTCATGATTCATGATTCATGATTCAATTCATGATTCAATTCATGATTCATGATTCATGATTCAATTCATGATTCATGATTCATGATTCAATTCATGATTCATGATTCGATTCATGATTCATAATTCATGATTCATGATTCATGATTCAATTCATGATTTATGATTTATGATTCAATTTATGATTCAATTTATGATTCAATTCATGATTCAATTCATGATTCATGATTCATGATTCGATTCATGATTCATGATTCATGATTCAATTCATGATTCATGATTTGATTCATGATTCATGATTCATGATTCATGATTCAATTCATGATTCATGATTCATGATTCAATTCATGGTTCATGATTCGATTCATGATTTATGATTCATGATTCAATTCATGATTCATGATTTATGATTCAATTCATGATTCAATTCATTATTCAAGATTCAATTCATGATTTGAGATTCATGATTCGATTCATGATTCATGATTCATGATTCGATTCATGATTCATGATTCGATTCTTGATTCATGATTCATAATTTATGATTCGATTCATGATTCATGATTCATGATTCATGATTCAATTCATGATTCATGATTCAATTCATGATTCATGATTCAATTCATGATTCATGATTCGATTCATGATTCATGATTCATGATTCGATTCATGATTCATGGTTCATGATTCAATTCATGATTCATGATTCGATTGATGATTCATGATTCAATTCATGATTTATGATTTATGATTCAATTTATGATTCAATTTATGATTCATGATTCAATTCATGATTCATGATTCGATTCATGATTCATGATTCAATTCATGATTCATGATTTATGATTCAATTTATGATTCGATTAATGATTCAATTCATGATTCATGATTTGATTCATGATTCATGATTCATGATTCATGATTTAATTCATGATTCATGATTCATGATTCAATTCATGATTCATGATTCGATTCATAATTCATGATTCATGATTCGATTCATAATTTATGATTCATGATTCAATTCATGATTCATCATTCGATTTATGATTCATGATTCAATTCATGATTCATGATTTATAATTCAATTCATGATTCAATGCATGATTCATGATTCAATTCATGATTCGAGATTCATGATTCGATTCATGATTCAGGATTCAGGATTCGATTCATGATTCATGATTCGATTCATGATTCATGATTCATAATTTATGATTCGATTCATGATTCATGATTCATGATTCATGATTCAATTCATGATTCATGATTCGATTCATGATTCATGATTTATGATTCAATTCATGATTCATGATTCGATTCATGATTCATGATTCAATTCATGATTTATGATTTATGATTCAATTTATCATTCAATTCATGATTCATGATTCAATTCATGATTCATGAGTCGATTCATGATTCATGATTCAATTCATAATTCATGATTCATTATTTAATTCATGATTTATGATTTATGATTCAATTTATGATTCAATTCATGATTCATGATTCATGATTCGATTCATGATTCATGATTCAATTCATGATTTATTATTTATGATTAAATTTATGATTCAATTCATGATTCATGATTCAATTCATGATTCATGATTCAGGATTTGATTCATGATTCATGATTCAATTCATGATTCATGATTCATGATTCAATTCATGATTCATGATTCATGATTCATGATTCAATTCATGATTCATGATTCAATTCATGATTCATGATTCGATTCATGATTCATGATTCATGATTCATGATTCATGATTCAATTCATGAATTATGATTCGATTCATGATTCATGATTCAATTCATGATTCATGATTTATGATTCAATTCATGATTCAATTCATGATTCATTTCATGATTCATGATTCGATTCATGATTCATGATTCATGAATCGATTCATGATTCATGAATCGATTCATGATTCATAATTCGATTCATGATTCATGATTCATGATTCAATTCATGATTCGAGATTCATGATTTGATTCATGATTCATGATTCAATTCATGATTTATGATTCATGATTCATGATTCATTTCATGATTCAATTCATGATTCATGATTCATGATTCATGATTCAATTCAGGATTCATGATTCGACTCATGATTCATGATTCATGATTCAAAATATGATTCAATTCATGATTCATGATTCATTTCATGATTCAATTCATGATTCATGATTCATGATTCATGATTCAATACATGATTCATGATTCATGATTCGATTCATGATTCATGATTCATGATTCATGATTCAATTCATGATTTATGATTCAATTCATGATTCATGATTCATTTCATGATTCATGATTCGATTCATGATTAATGATTTATGATTCGTTTCATGATTCATGATTCATTTCATGATTCGTGTTTCGATTCATAATTTATGACTCAATTCATGATTCATGATTCAATTCATGATACATGTTTTGATTCATGATTCATGATTCGATTCATGATTCATGATTCAATTTATGATTCATGATTCATAATTCATGATTCGATTCATGATTCATGATTTGATTCATGATTCATGATTCATGATTCATAATTCAATTCAGGATTCATCATTCATGATTTGATTCATGATTCATGATTCAAATTGTGATTCAATTCATGATTCATGATTCATGATTCAATTCATGATTTATGATTCAATTCATGATTCATGATTCAATTCATGATTCATGATTCAATTCATGATTCATGATTCGATTCATGATTAATGATTTATGATTCGTTTCATGATTCATGATTCATTTCATGATTCGTGTTTCGATTCATAATTCATGATTCAATTCATGATTCATGATTCAATTCATGATTCATGTTTCGATTCATGATTCATGATTCGATTCATGATTCATGATTCAATTCATGATTCATGATTCATAATTCATGATTCGATTCATGATTCATGATTCGATTCATGAATTATGATTCATGATTTAATTCATGATTCATGATTCATGATTCATGATTCATGGTTCATGATTCAATTCATGCTTCATAATTCATAATTCATGATTCGATTCATGATTCATGATTCGATTCATGATTCATGATTCATGATTTAATTCATGATTCATAAATCATGATTCAATTCATGATTCATGATTTGATTCATGATTCATGATTCAATTCATGATTTATGATTTATGATTCAATTTATGATTCAATTCATGATTCATGATTCTTGATTCGATTCATGATTCATGATTCAATTTATGATTCATGATTTATTATTTAATTCATGATTCGAATCATGATTCATGATTCAATTCATGATTCATGATTCATGATTCAATTCATGATTCATGATTCATGATTCAATTCATGATTCATGATTCGATTCATGATTCATGATTCATGATTCATGATTCAATTCATGATTCATGATTCAATTCATGATTCGAGATTCATGATTCGATTCATAATTCATGATTCATGATTCGATTCATGATTCATGATTCGATTCATGATTCATAATTTATGAGTCGATTCATGATTCATGATTCATGATTCATGATTCAATTCATGATTCATGATTCGATTATGATTCATGATTTATGATTCAATTCATGATTCATGATTCGATTCATGATTCATGATTCAATTCATGATTTATGATTTATGATTCAATTTATGATTCAATTCATGATTCATGATTCAATTCATGATTCATGATTCAATTCATGATTCATGATTCATTATTTAATTCATGATTTATGATTTATGATTCAATTTATGATTCAATTCATGATTCATGATTCATGATTCGATTCATGATTCATGATTCAATTCATGATTTATTATTCAATTCATGATTCATGATTCAGGATTCGATTCATGATTCATGATTCAATTCATGATTCATGATTCAGGATTTGATTCATGATTCATGATTCAATTCATGATTCATGATTCATGATTCAATTCATGATTCATTTCATGATTCATGATTCGATTCATGATTCATGATTCATGAATCGATTCATGATTCATGATTCGATTCATGATTCATGATTCATGATTCATGATTCATGATTCATGATTCAATTCATGATTCATGATTTATGATTCGATTCATGATTCATGATTCATGATTCATGATTCATGATTCATGATTCATGATTCAATTCATGATTCATGATTCATGATTCGATTCATGATTCATAATTCATGATTCAATTCATGATTCATGATTCGATTCATGATTCATGATTCATGATTCAATTCATGATTCATGATTCATGATTCAATTCATGATTCATGATTCGATTCATAATTCATGATTCATAATTTGATTCATGATTTATGATTCATGATTCAATTCATGATTCATGATTCGAATCATAATTCATGGTTCATGATTCGATTCATGATTTATGATTCATGATTCAATTCATGATTCATGATTTATGATTCAATTCATGATTCAATTCATTATTCATGATTCAATTCATGATTCGAGATTCATGATTCGATTCATGATTCATGATTCATGATTCGATTTATGATTCATGATTCGATTCATGATTCATGATTCATAATTTATGATTCGATTCATGATTCATGATTAATGATTTATGATTCAATTCATGATTCATGATTCAATTCATGATTCATGATTCATGATTCGATTCATGATTCATGATTCAATTCATGATTCATGATTCAATTCATGATTCATAATTCATGATTCATGATTCATGATTCGATTCATGATTCATGATTCATGATTCAATTCATGATTCATGATTCGATTCATGATTCATGATTCATGATTCATGATTCAATTCATGATTCATGATTCATGATTCAATTCATGATTCATGATTCGATTTATGATTCATGATTCGATTCATGATTCATGATTCATGATTCATGATTCAATTCATGATTCATGATTCATGATTCATAATTCAATTCACGATTCATGATTCAAATCATGATTCATGATTCGATTCATGATTCATGATTCATGATTCATGATTCAATTCATGAATTATGATTCGATTCATGATTCATGATTCAATTCATGATTCATGATTTATGATTCAATTCATGATTCAATTCATGATTCATTTCATGATTCATGATTCGATTCATGATTCATGATTCATGAATCGATTCATGATTCGATTCATGATTCATGATTCATGATTCATGATTCATGATTCATGATTCAATTCATGATTCATGATTCATGATTCGATTCATGATTCATGATTCAATTCATGATTCATGATTCGATTCATGATTCATGATTCATGATTCATGATTCATGATTCATGATTCAATTTATGATTCATGATTCGATTCATAATTCATGATTCATGATTTGATTCATGATTTATGATTAATGATTCAATTCATGATTCATGATTCGAATCATAATTCATGGTTCATGATTCGATTCATGATTTATGATTCATGATTCAATTCATGATTCATGATTTATGATTCAATTCATGATTCAATTCATTATTCATGATTCAATTCATGATTCGAGATTCATGATTCGATTCATGATTCATGATTCATGATTCGATTCATGATTCATGATTCGATTCATGATTCATGATTCATAATTTATGATTCGATTCATGATTCATGATTCATGCTTCATGATTCAATTCATGATTCATGATTCAATTCATGATTCATGATTCATGATTCGATTCATGATTCATGATTCATGATTCAATTCATGATTCATGATTCAATTCATGATTCATAATTCATGATTAATGATTCATGATTCGATTCATGATTCATGATTCATGATTCAATTCATGATTCATGATTCGATTCATGATTCATGATTCATGATTCATGATTCAATTCATGATTCATGATTCATGATTCAATTCATGATTCATGATTCGATTCATAATTCATGATTCATGATTTGATTCATGATTTATGATTCATGATTCAATTCATGATTCATGATTTGAATCATAATTCATGGTTCATGATTCGTTTCATGATTTATGATTCATGATTCAATTCATGATTCATGATTTATGATTCAAATCATGATTCAATTCATTATTCATGATTCAATTCATGATTCGAGATTCATGATTCGATTCATGATTCATGATTCATTATTCGATTCATGTTTCATGATTCGATTCATGATTCATGATTCATAATTTATGATTCAAATCATGATTCATGATTCATGATTCATGATTCAATTCATGATTCATGATTCAATTCATGATTCATGATTCAATTCATGATTCATGATTCAATTCATGATTCATGATTCGATTCATGATTCATGATTCATGATTCGATTCATGATTCATGGTTCATGATTCAATTCATGATTCATGATTCGATTCATGATTCATGATTCAATTCATGATTCATGATTCAATTCATGATTCATGATTCGATTTATGATTCATGATTCAATTCATAATTCATGATTCATTATTTAATTCATGATTCATGATTCGATTCACGATTCATAATTCAATTCATGATTCATGATTCATGATTCAATTCATGATTCATGATTCATTATTCATGATTCAATTCATGAATCATGAGTCAATTCATGATTCATGATTCATGATTCAATTCATGATTCATGATTTATGATTCAATTCATGATTCAATTGATGATTCATGATTTATGATTCAATTGATGATTCAATTGATGATTCATGATTCAATTCATGATTCATGATTCATGATTCAATTTATGATTCAATTGATGATTAATGATTCAAATCATGATTCATGATTCATGATTCGATTCATGATTCATGATTCAATTCATGATTCATGATTTAATTCATGATTCATGATTTGATTCATGATTCATGATTCAATTCATGATTCATTTCATGATTCATGATTCAATTCATGATTCATTTCATGATTCATGATTCAATTCATGATTCACGATTCATGATTCAATTCATGATTCATTTCATGATTCTTGATTCAATTCATGATTCATGATTCAATTCATAATTCATTTCAGGATTCATGATTTAATTCATGATTCATGATTCATGATTCAATTCATGATTCATTTCATGATTCATGATTCATTTCATGATTCATGATTTAATTAATTTATGATTAATGATTCATGATGCAATTCATGATTCATGATGCAATTCATGATTCATGATTCAATTCATGATTCATGATTCAATTCATGTTTCATGATTTGATTCATGATTCATGATTCAATTCATGATTCATGATTCATGATTCAATTCATGATTCATGATTTAATTCATGATTCATGATTCATGATTCGATTCATGATTCATGATTCAATTCATACTTCATGATTCATAATTCATGATTCGATTCATGATTCATGATTCGATTCATGATTCATGATTCATGATTTAATTTATGATTCATGATTCATGATTCAATTCATGATTCATGATTCATGATTCGATTCATGATTCATGATTCAATTCATGATTTATGATTTATGATTCAATTTATGATTCAATTCATGATTCATGATTCATGATTCGATACATGATTCATGATTCAATTCATTATTCATGATTTATTATTTAATTCATGATTCATGATTCATGATTCAATTCATGATTCATGATTCAATTCATGATTCATGATTCATGATTCGATTCATGATTAATAATTCATGATTCATGATTTATGATTCAATTCATGATTTATGATTTATGATTCAATTTATGATTCAATTCATGTATCATGATTCAATTCATGATTCGATTCATGATTCATGATTCGATTCATGATTCATGATTCATGATTTAATTCATGATTCATGATTCATGATTCATGATTCATGATTCAATTCATGCTTCATGATTCATGATTCGATTCATGATTCATGATTCGATTCATGATTCATGATTCATGATTTAATTCATGATTCATAAATCATGATTCAATTCATGATTCATGATTTGATTCATGATTCATGATTCAATTCATGATTTATGATTTATGATTCAATTTATGATTCAATTCATGATTCATGATTCATGATTCGATTCATGATTCATGATTCAATTTATGATTCATGATTTATTATTTAATTCATGATTCGAATCATGATTCATGATTCAATTCATGATTCATGATTCATGATTCAATTCATGATTCATGATTCATGATTCAATTCATGATTCATGATTCGATTCATGATTCATGATTCATGATTCAATTCATGATTCATGATTCATGATTCATGATTCGATTCATAATTCATGATTCATGATTCGATTCATGATTTATGATTCATGATTCAATTCATGATTCATCATTCGATTTATGATTCATGATTCAATTCATGATTCATGATTTATAATTCAATTCATGATTCAATTCATGATTCATGATTCAATTCATGATTCGACATTCATGATTCGATTCATGATTCATGATTCGATTCATGATTCATGATTCAATTCATGATTTATGATTTATGATTCAATTTATGATTCATGATTTATGATTCAATTGATGATTCAATTCATGATTCATGATTCAATTCATGATTCATGATTCAATTTATGATTCAATTGATGATTAATGATTCAAATCATGATTCATGATTCATGATTCGATTCATGATTCATGATTCAATTCATGATTCATGATTTAATTCATGATTCATGATTTGATTCATGATTCATGATTCAATTCATGATTCATTTCATGATTCATGATTCAATTCATGATTCATTTCATGATTCATGATTCAATTCATGATTCACGATTCATGATTCAATTCATGATTCATTTCATGATTCTTGATTCAATTCATGATTCATGATTCAATTCATAATTCATTTCAGGATTCATGATTTAATTCATGATTCATGATTCATGATTCAATTCATGATTCATTTCATGATTCATGATTCATTTCATGATTCATGATTCATGATTCAATTCATGATTCATTTCATGATTCATGATTCATTTCATGATTCATGATTTAATTAATTTATGATTAATGATTCATGATGCAATTCATGATTCATGATGCAATTCATGATTCATGATTCAATTCATGATTCATGATTCAATTCATGTTTCATGATTTGATTCATGATTCATGATTCAATTCATGATTCATGATTCATGATTCAATTCATGATTCATGATTTAATTCATGATTCATGATTCGATTCATGATTCATGATTCAATTCATACTTCATGATTCATAATTCATGATTCGATTCATGATTCATGATTCGATTCATGATTCATGATTCATGATTTAATTTATGATTCATGATTCATGATTCAATTCATGATTCATGATTCATGATTCGATTCATGATTCATGATTCAATTCATGATTTATGATTTATGATTCAATTTATGATTCAATTCATGATTCATGATTCATGATTCGATACATGATTCATGATTCAATTCATTATTCATGATTTATTATTTAATTCATGATTCATGATTCATGATTCAATTCATGATTCATGATTCAATTCATGATTCATGATTCATGATTCGATTCATGATTAATAATTCATGATTCATGATTTATGATTCAATTCATGATTTATGATTTATGATTCAATTTATGATTCAATTCATGTATCATGATTCAATTCATGATTCGATTCATGATTCATGATTCGATTCATGATTCATGATTCATGATTTAATTCATGATTCATGATTCATGATTCATGATTCATGATTCAATTCATGCTTCATGATTCATAATTCATGATTCGATTCATGATTCATGATTCGATTCATGATTTATGATTTATGATTCAATTTATGATTCAATTCATGATTCATGATTCATGATTCGATTCATGATTCATGATTCAATTTATGATTCATGATTTATTATTTAATTCATGATTCGAATCATGATTCATGATTCAATTCATGATTCATGATTCATGATTCAATTCATGATTCATGATTCATGATTCAATTCATGATTCATGATTCGATTCATGATTCATGATTCATGATTCAATTCATGATTCATGATTCATGATTCATGATTCGATTCATAATTCATGATTCATGATTCGATTCATGATTTATGATTCATGATTCAATTCATGATTCATCATTCGATTTATGATTCGTGATTCAATTCATGATTCATGATTTATAATTCAATTCATGATTCAATTCATGATTCATGATTCAATTCATGATTCGACATTCATGATTCGATTCATGATTCATGATTCGATTCATGATTCATGATTCAATTCATGATTTATGATTTATGATTCAATTTATGATTCATGATTTATGATTCAATTGATGATTCAATTCATGATTCATGATTCAATTCATGATTCATGATTCATGATTCAATTTATGATTCAATTGATGATTAATGATTCAAATCATGATTCATGATTCATGATTCGATTCATGATTCATGATTCAATTCATGATTCATGATTTAATTCATGATTCATGATTTGATTCATGATTCATGATTCAATTCATGATTCATTTCATGATTCATGATTCAATTCATGATTCATTTCATGATTCATGATTCAATTCATGATTCACGATTCATGATTCAATTCATGATTCATTTCATGATTCTTGATTCAATTCATGATTCATGATTCAATTCATAATTCATTTCAGGATTCATGATTTAATTCATGATTCATGATTCATGATTCAATTCATGATTCATTTCATGATTCATGATTCATTTCATGATTCATGATTTAATTAATTCATGATTAATGATTCATGATTTAATTTATGATTCATGATTCATGATTCAATTCATGATTCATGATTCATGATTCGATTCATGATTCATGATTCAATTCATGATTTATGATTTATGATTCAATTTATGATTCAATTCATGATTCATGATTCATGATTCGATTCATGATTCATGATTCAATTCATTATTCATGATTTATTATTTAATTCATGATTCATGATTCATGATTCAATTCATGATTCATGATTCAATTCATGATTCATGATTCATGATTCGATTCATGATTAATAATTCATGATTCATGATTTATGATTCAATTCATGATTTATGATTTATGATTCAATTTATGATTCAATTCATGATTCATGATTCAATTTATGATTCGATTCATGATTCATGATTCGATTCATGATTCATGATTCATGATTTAATTCATGATTCATGATTCATGATTCATGATTCATGATTCAATTCATGCTTCATAATTCATAATTCATGATTCGATTCATGATTCATGATTCGATTCATGATTCATGATTCATGATTTAATTCATGATTCATAAATCATGATTCAATTCATGATTCATGATTTGATTCATGATTTATGATTCAATTCATGATTTATGATTTATGATTCAATTTATGATTCAATTCATGATTCATGATTCATGATTCGATTCATGATTCATGATTCAATTTATGATTCATGATTTATTATTTAATTCATGATTCGAATCATGATTCATGATTCAATTCATGATTCATGATTCATGATTCAATTCATGATTCATGATTCATGATTCAATTCATGATTCATGATTTGATTCATGATTCATGATTCATGATTCATGATTCAATTCATGATTCATGATTCATGATTCATGATTCGATTCATAATTCATGATTCATGATTCGATTCATGATTTATGATTCATGATTCAATTCATGATTCATCATTCGATTTATGATTCATGATTCAATTCATGATTCATGATTTATAATTCAATTCATGATTCAATTCATGATTCATGATTCAATTCATGATTCGAGATTCATGATTCGATTCATGATTCATGATTCATGATTCGATTCATGATTCATGATTCGATTCATGATTCATAATTTATGATTCGATTCATGATTCATGATTCATGATTCATGATTCAATTCATGATTCATGATTCGATTTATGATTCATGATTTATGATTCAATTCATGATTCATGATTCGATTCATGATTCAAGATTCAATTCATGATTTATGATTTATGATTCAATTTATGATTCAATTCATGATTCATGATTCAATTCATGATTCATGATTCGATTCATGATTCATGATTCAATTCATGATTCTTGATTCATTATTTAATTCATGATTTATGATTTATGATTCAATTTATGATTCAATTCATGATTCATGATTCATGATTCGATTCATGATTCAATTCATGATTTATGATTCAGGATTCGATTCATGATTCATGATTCAATTCATGATTTATGATTTATGATTCAATTTATGATTCAATTCATGATTCAATTCATGATTCATGATTCATGATTCGATTCATGATTCATGATTCATGATTCAATTCATGATTCATGATTCGATTCATGATTCATGATTCATGATTCAATTCATGATTCATGATTCATGATTCAATTCATGATTCATGATTCGATTCATAATTCATGATTCATGATTTGATTCATGATTTATGATTCATGATTCAATTCATGATTCATGATTCGAATCATAATTCATGATTCATGATTCAATTCATGATTCGATTCATGATTCATGATTCGATTCATGATTCATGATTTATGATTTAATTCATGATTCATGATTCATGATTCATGATTCAATTCATGCTTCATGATTCATAATTCATGATTCGATTCATGATTCATGATTCGATTCATGATTCATGATTCATGATTTAATTCATGATTCATAAATCATGATTCAATTCATGATTCATGATTTGATTCATGATTCATGATTCAATTCATGATTTATGATTTATGATTCAATTTATGATTCAATTCATGATTCATGATTCATGATTCGATTCATGATTCAATTTATGATTCATGATTTATTATTTAATTCATGATTCGAATCATGATTCATGATTCAATTCATGATTCATGATTCATGATTTAATTCATGATTCATGATTCATGATTCAATTCATGATTCATGATTCGATTCATGATTCATGATTCATGATTCATGATTCAATTCATGATTCATGATTCATGATTCATGATTCGATTCATAATTCATGATTCATGATTCGATTCATGATTTATTATTCATGATTCAATTCATGATTCATCATTCGATTTATGATTCATGATTCAATTCATGATTCATGATTTATAATTCAATTCATGATTCAATTCATGATTCATGATTCAATTCATGATTCGAGATTCATGATTCGATTCATGATTCATGATTCATGATTCGATTCATGATTCATGATTCGATTCATGATTCATAATTTATGATTCGATTCATGATTCATGATTCATGATTCATGATTCAATTCATGATTCATGATTCGATTCATGATTCATGATTTATGATTCAATTCATGATTCATGATTCGATTCATGATTCATGATTCAATTCATGATTTATGATTTATGATTCAATTTATGATTCAATTCATGATTCATGATTCAATTCATGATTCATGATTCGATTCATGATTCATGATTCAATTCATGATTGATGATTCATTATTTAATTCATGATTTATGATTTATGATTCAATTTATGATTCAATTCATGATTCATGATTCATGATTCGATTCATGATTCATGATTCATGATTCAATTCATGATTCATCATTCGATTTATGATTCATGATTCAATTCATGATTCATGATTTATAATTCAATTCATGATTCAATTCATGATTCATGATTCAATTCATGATTCGACATTCATGATTCGATTCATGATTCATGATTCGATTCATGATTCATGATTCAATTCATGATTTATGATTTATGATTCAATTTATGATTCATGATTTATGATTCAATTGATGATTCAATTCATGATTCATGATTCAATTCATGATTCATGATTCAATTTATGATTCAATTGATGATTAATGATTCAAATCATGATTCATGATTCATGAGTTCGATTCATGATTCATGATTCAATTCATGATTCATGATTTAATTCATGATTCATGATTTGATTCATGATTCATGATTCAATTCATGATTCATTTCATGATTCATGATTCAATTCATGATTCATTTCATGATTCATGATTCAATGTCATGATTCACGATTCATGATTCAATTCATGATTCATTTCATGATTCTTGAGTTCAATTCATGATTCATGATTCAATTCATAATTCATTTCAGGATTCATGATTTAATTCATGATTCATGATTCATGATTCAATTCATGATTCATTTCATGATTCATGATTCATTTCATGATTCATGATTCATGATTCAATTCATGATTCATGTCATGATTCATGATTCATTTCATGATTCATGATTTAATTAATTTATGATTAATGATTCATGATGCAATTCATGATTCATGATGCAATTCATGATTCATGATTCAATTCATGATTCATGATTCAATTCATGTTTCATGATTTGATTCATGATTCATGATTCAATTCATGATTCATGATTCATGATTCAATTCATGATTCATGATTTAATTCATGATTCATGATTCGATTCATGATTCATGATTCAATTCATACTTCATGATTCATAATTCATGATTCGATTCATGATTCATGATTCGATTCATGATTCATGATTCATGATTTAATTATGATTCATGATTCATGATTCAATTCATGATTCATGGATTCATGATTCGAGTTCATGATTCATGATTCAATTCATGATTTATGATTTATGATTCAATTTATGATTCAATTCATGATTCATGATTCATGATTCGATACATGATTCATGATTCAATTCATTATTCATGATTTATTATTTAATTCATGATTCATGATTCATGATTCAATTCATGATTCATGATTCAATTCATGATTCATGATTCATGATTCGATTCATGATTAATAATTCATGATTCATGATTTATGATTCAATTCATGATTTATGATTTATGATTCAATTTATGATTCAATTCATGTATCATGATTCAATTCGATGATTCGATTCATGATTCATGATTCGATTCATGATTCATGATTCATGATTTAATTCATGATTCATGATTCATGATTCATGATTCATGATTCAATTCATGCTTCATGATTCATAATTCATGATTCGATTCATGATTCATGATTCGATTCATGATTTATGATTTATGATTCAATTTATGATTCAAGTTCATGATTCAGTGATTCATGATTCGATTCATGATTCATGATTCAATTTATGATTCATGATTTATTATTTAATTCATGATTCGAATCATGATTCATGATTCAATTCATGATTCATGATTCATGATTCAATTCATGATTCATGATTCATGATTCAATTCATGAGTTCATGATTCGATTCATGATTCGAGGATTCATGATTCAATTCATGATTCATGATTCATGATTCATGATTCGATTCATAATTCATGATTCATGATTCGATTCATGATTTATGATTCATGATTCAATTCATGATTCATCATTCGATTTATGATTCGTGATTCAATTCATGATTCATGATTTATAATTCAATTCATGATTCAATTCATGATTCATGAGTTCAATTCATGATTCGACATTCATGATTCGATTCATGATTCATGATTCGATTCATGATTCATGATTCAATTCATGATTTATGATTTATGATTCAATTTATGATTCATGATTTATGATTCAATTGAGTGATTCAATTCATGATTCATGATTCAATTCATGATTCATGATTCATGATTCAATTTATGATTCAATTGATGATTAATGATTCAAATCATGATTCATGAGTTCATGATTCGATTCATGATTCATGATTCAATTCATGATTCATGATTTAATTCATGATTCATGATTTGATTCATGATTCATGATTCAATTCATGATTCATTTCATGATTCATGATTCAATTCATGATTCATTTCATGATTCATGATTCAATTCATGATTCACGATTCATGATTCAATTCATGATTCATTTCATGATTCTTGATTCAATTCATGATTCATGATTCAATTCATAATTCATTTCAGGATCATGATTTAATTCATGATTCAGTGATTCATGATTCATTTCATGATTCATTTCATGATTCATGATTCATTTCATGATTCATGATTTAATTAATTCATGATTAATGGATTCATGATTTAATTTATGATTCATGATTCATGATTCAATTCATGATTCATGATTCATGGATTCGATTCATGATTCATGATTCAATTCATGATTTATGATTTATGATTCAATTTATGATTCAATTCATGATTCATGATTCATGATTCGATTCATGATTCATGATTCAATTCATTATTCATGATTTATTATTTAATTCATGATTCATGATTCATGATTCAATTCATGATTCATGATTCAATTCATGATTCATGATTCATGATTCGATTCATGATTAATAATTCATGATTCATGATTTATGATTCAATTCATGATTTATGATTTATGATTCAATTTATGATTCAATTCATGATTCATGATTCAATTTATGATTCGATTCATGATTCATGATTCGATTCATGATTCATGATTCATGATTTAATTCATGATTCATGATTCATGATTCATGATTCATGATTCAATTCATGCTTCATTAATTCATAGATTCATGATTCGATTCATGATTCATGATTCGATTCATGATTCATATTCATGATTTAATTCATGATTCATAAATCATGATTCAATTCATGATTCATGATTTGATTCATGATTTATGATTCAATTCATGATTTATGATTTATGATTCAATTTATGATTCAATTCATGATTCATGATTCATGATTCGATTCATGATTCATGATTCATTTATGATTCATGATTTATTATTTAATTCATGATTCGAATCATGATTCATGATTCAATTCATGATTCATGATTCATGATTCAATTCATGATTCATGATTCATGATTCAATTCATGATTCATGATTTGATTCATGATTCATGATTCATGATTCATGATTCAATTCATGATTCATGATTCATGATTCATGATTCGATTCATAATTCATGATTCATGATTCGATTCATGGATTTATGATTCATGATTCAATTCATGATTCATCATTCGATTTATGATTCATGATTCAATTCATGATTCATGATTTATAATTCAATTCATGATTCAATTCATGATTCATGATTCAATTCATGATTCGAGATTCATGATTCGATTCATGATTCATGATTCATGATTCGATTCATGATTCATGATTCGATTCATGATTCATAGATTTATGATTCGATTCATGATTCATGATTCATGATTCATGATTCAATTCATGATGTCATGATTCGATTTATGATTCATGATTTATGATTCAATTCATGATTCATGATTCGATTCATGATTCAAGATTCAATTCATGATTTATGATTTATGATTCAATTTATGATTCAATTCATGATTCATGATTCAATTCATGATTCATGATTCGATTCATGATTCATGATTCAATTCATGATTCTTGATTCATTATTTAATTCATGATTTATGATTTATGATTCAATTTATGATTCAATTCATGATTCATGATTCATGATTCGATTCATGATTCAATTCATGATTATGATTCAGATTCGATTCATGATTCATGATTCAATTCATGATTCATGATTTAGGATTCAATTCATGATTCATGATTCATGATTCATGATTCAATTCATGATTCATGATTCAATTCATGATTCATGATTCGATTCATGATTCATGATTCATGATTCATGATTCAATTCATGAATTATGATTCGATTTATGATTCATGATTCAATTCATGATTCATGATTCATGATTCAATTCATGATTCAATTCATGATTCATTTCATGATTCATGATTCGATTCATGATTCATGATTCATGAATCAAGTTCATGATTCATGAATCGATTCATGATTCATGATTCGATTCATTAATCATGATTCATGATTCGATTCATGATTCATGATTCAGTGATTCAATTCATGATTTCATGATTTGATTCATGATTCATAATTCATGATTCATGATTCATGATTCAATTCATGATTTATGATTTATGATTCAATTTATGATTCAATTCATGATTCAATTCATGATTCATGATTCATGATTCGATTCAGGATTCATGATTCATGATTCAATTCATGAGTTCATGATTCGATTCATGATTCATGATTCATGATTCAATTCATGATTCAGTGATTCATGATTCAATTCATGATTCATGATTCGATTCATAATTCATGATTCATGATTTGATTCAGTGATTTATGATTCATGATTCAATTCATGATTCATGATTCGAATCATAATTCATGATTCATGATTCAATTCATGATTCGATTCATGATTCATGATTCGATTCATGATTCATGATTTATGATTTAATTCATGATTCATGATTCATGATTCATGATTCAATTCATGCTTCATGATTCATAATTCATGATTCGATTCATGATTCATGATTCGATTCATGATTCATGATTCATGATTTTAATTCATGATTCATAAATCATGATTCAATTCATGATTCATGATTTGATTCATGATTCATGATTCAATTCATGATTTATGATTTATGATTCAATTTATGATTCAATTCATGATTCATGATTCATGATTCGATTCATGATTCAATTTATGATTCATGATTTATTATTTAATTCATGATTCGAATCATGATTCATGATTCAATTCATGAATCATGAATCATGAATTAAATCATGAATCATGAATCATGAATTGAATCATGAATCATGATTCGAATCATGAATTAAATAATAAATCATGAATCATAAATTGAATCATGAATCGAATCATGAATCATGAATCATGAATTGAATCATAAATTGAATCATAAATCATAGAATCATGAATTGAATCATGAATCATGAATCAAATCATGAATCATGAATTGAATCATGATTTATGAATCATGAATTAAATCATGAATCATGAATCATGAATCGAATCATGAATCAGAATCGAATCATGAATTATGAATCATGAAGCATGAATTGAATCATGAATCATGAATCATGAATCATGAATTAAATCATAAATCATGAATCATGAATCGAATCATGAATCATGAATCGAATCATGAATTGAATCATGAATCATGAATTATGATTCGAATCATGAATCATGAATTGAATCATGAATCATAAATCATGAATCAAATCATGAATCATGATTATGAATCGAATCATGAATCATGAATTGAATCATGAATCATGAATCATGAATTGAATCATGAATCATGAATCATGAATCGAATCATGAATCATGAATTGAATCATGAATCATGAATCATGAATCGAATCATGAATCATGAATCATGAATTGAATCATGAATTGAATCATAAATTGAATCATAAATCATATATCATGAATTGAATCATGAATCATGAATCATGAATTATGAATCATGAATCGAATCATGAATCATGAATTGAATCATGAATCATGAATCATGAATCGAATCATGAATCATGATTAATGAATCGAATCATGAATCATGAATCGATTCATGAATCATGAATTGATGTCATGAATCATGAATCATGAGATCGAATCATGAATCATGAAATGAATCATGAATTGAATCATGAATTGAATCATGAATCATGAATCATGAATTGAATCATGAATCATAAATCGAATCATAATTCATGAATTGAATCATGAATCATGAATCATGAATCATGAATCGAATCATGAATCATGAATTGAATCATGAATCATGATTGAATCATGAATCATGAATCATGAATCATGAATTGAATCCTAAATCATGAATCATGAATTGAATCATGAATCATGATTCGAATCCTGAATCATAAATCATGAATTGAATCATGAATCGAATCATGAATCATGAATCATGAAGTTGAATCATAAATTGAATCATAAATCATAAATCATGAATTTAAATAATGAATCAAGAATCATGAATTGAATCATGAATCATGAATCGAATCATGAATCATGAATTGAATCATGAATCATGAATTGAATCATAAATTGAATCATAAATCATAAATCATGAATTGAATCTTGAATCATGAATCGAATCATGAATCATGAATTGAATCATAAATCATGAATCATAAATCGAATCATGAATCATTGAATTGAATCATGAATCATGAATCATGAATCATGAATCGAATCATAAATTAGTGAATCATGAATCGAATCATGAATCATGAATCGAATCATGAATCATGAATCATGAAGTCGAATCATGAATCTCGAATCATGAATTGAATCATGAATCATGAATTGAATCATGAATTGAATTATAAATCATGAATCATGAATTGAATCATGAATCATAAATCGAATGAATGAATCATGAATTGGAATCATGAATCATAAATCATGAATCGAATCATGAATCATGAATTATGAATCGAATCATGAATCATGAATCATGAATCATGAATTGAATCATGAATCATGAATCATGAATCATGAATCAAATCATGAATCATGAATTGAATCATGAATCATGAATCATGAATTGAATCATGAATCATGAATCATGAATTGAATCATGAATCATGATTCGAATCATGAATTAAATAATAAATCATGAATCATAAATTGGAATCATGAATCATGAATCGAATCATGAATCATGAATCATGAATTGAATCATAAATTGGAATCAGTAAATCATAAATCATGAATTGAATCATAAATCATGAATCAAATCATGAATCATGAATTGAATCATGATTTATGAATCATGAATTAAATCATGAATCATGAATCATGAATCGAATCATGAATCATGAATCGAATCATGAATTATGAATTATGAAGCATGAATTGAATCATGAATCATGAATCATGAATCATGAATCATGAATTAAATCATGAATCATGAATCATGAATCGAATCATGAATCATGAATCGAATCATAAATTGAATCATGAATCATGAATTGAATCATAAATTGAATCATAAATCATAAATCATGAATTGAATCATAAATCAGTGAATCATGAATTATTAATCATGAATCGAATCATGAATCATGAATCATGATATTGAATCATGAATTCATGAATTGAATCATGAATCATGAATCATGAATTAAATAATAAATCATGAATAATGAATTGAATCATGAATCATGAATCGAATCATGAATCAGTGAATCATGAATTGAATCATAAATTGAATCAGTAAATCATAAATCATGAATTGAATCATGAATCATGAATCGAATCATGAATCATGAATCATGAATTGAATCATGAATCATGAATCATAAATTAAATCATGAATCATTAATCATGAATTAATTAAATCATGAATCATGAAATGAATCATGAATCATGAAATGAATCATGAATTGAATCATGAATCATGAATCATGAAGTTAAATCATGAGATCCTGAAATGAATTATGAATTGAATCATGAGATCATGAATTGAATCAAGAATCATGAAATGAATCATGAATTGAATCATGAATCGTGAATCATGAATTGAATCATGAATCATGAAATGAATCATGAATTGAATCATGAATCATGAAATGAATCATGAATTGAATCATGAATCATGAATCAAATCATGAATCATGAGAATTAAATCATGAATCATGATTTGAATCATGAATCATGAATCGAATCATGAATCATGAATCATGATTTGAATCATTAATCATCAATTGAATCATAAATTGAATCATGAATCATGAATCATGAATTGAATCATGAATCATGAATTGAATCATCAATTGAATCATAAATCATGAATCATAAATTGAATCATAAATCATAAATCATGAATTGAATCATGAATCATGAATCGAATCATGAGATCATGAATCGAATCATGAATGTCGAATCATGAATTGAATCATGAATCATGAATTGAATCATGAATTGAATTATAAATCATGAATCATGAATTGAATCACGAATCATAAATCGAATGATGAATCATGAATTGAATCATGAATCATAAATCATGAATCGAATCATGAATCATGAATTATGAATCGAATCATGAATCATGAATCATGAATCATGAATTGAATCATGAATCAGTTGAATCATGAATCGAATCATGAATCATGATTGAATCATGAATCATGAATCATGAATTGAATCATGAATCATGAATCATGAATTGAATCATGAATCATGATTCGAATCATGAATTAAATAATAAATCATGAATCATAAATTGAATCATGAATCATGAATCGAATCATGAATCATGAATCATGAATTGAATCATAAATTGAATCATAAATCATAAATCATGAATCGAATCATGAATCATGAATCGAATCATGAATTATGAATCATGAAGCATGAATTGAATCATGAATCATGAATCATGAATCATGATCATGAATTAAATCATGAATCATGAATCATGAATCGAATCATGAATCATGAATCGAATCATGAATTTGAATCATGATACATGAATTGAATCATAAATTGAATCATAAATCATAAATCATGAATTGAATTCATAAATCATGAATCATGAATTATTAATCATGAATCGAATCATGAATCATGAATCATGAATTGAATCATGAATCATGAATTGAATCATGAGATCATGAATCATGAATTAAATAATATATCATGAATAATGAATTGAATCATGAATCATGTATCGAATCATGAATCATGAATCATGAGATTGAATCATAAATTGAATCATAAATCATAAATCATGAATTGAATCATGAATCATGAATCGAATCATGAATCATGAATCATGAATTGAATCATGAATCATGAATCATAAATTAAATCATGATCATGAATCATGAATCGAATCATGAATCATGAATCGAATCATGAATTATGAATCATGAAGTATGAATTGAAGTCATGAATCATGAATCGAATCATGAATCATGAATTAAATCATGAATCATGAATTGAATCATGAATCATGAATCATGAATTGAATCATGAATCATGAATCAAATCATGAAACATGAATTGAATCATGAATCATGAATTGAATCATGAATCATGAATTGCATCATGAATCATGAATTGCATCATGAATCATTAATCATAAATTAATTAAATCATGAATCATGAAATGAATCATGAATCATGAAATGAATCATGAATTGAATCATGAATCATGAATCATGAGAATGAATCATGAATCATGAAATGAATCATGAATTGAATCATGAATCATGAATCATGAATTAAATCATGAATCCTGAAAATGAATTATGAATTGAATCATGAATCATGAATTGAATCAAGATCATGAAATGAATCATGAATGAGAATCATGAATCGTGAATCATGAATTGAATCATGAATCATGAAATGAATCATGAATTGAATCATGAATCATGAAATGAATCATGAATTTGAATCATGAATCATGAATCAAATCATGAATCATGAATTAAATCATGAATCATGAATTGAATCATGAATCATGAATCGAATCATGAATCATGAATCATGAGTTTGAATCATTAATCAGTCAATTGAATCATAAATTGAATCATGAATCATGAATTGAATCATGAATCATGAATTGAATCATCAATTGAATCATAAATCATGAATCATAAATTGAATCATAAATCATAAATCATGAATTGAATCATGAATCATGAATCGAATCATGAATCATGAATCGAATCATGAATGTCGGAATCATGAATTGAATCATGAATCATGAATTGAATCATGAATTGAATTATAAATCATGAATCATGAATTGAATCATGAATCATAAATCGAATGATGAATCATGAATTGAATCATGAATCATGAATCAGAATCGAATCATGAATCATGAATCATGAATTGAATCATAAATTGAATCATAAATCATAAATCATGAATTAAATAATGAATCATCAATCATGAATTGAATCATGAATCATGAATCGAATCATGAATCAGAATGTGAATCATGAATCATGAATTGAATCATAAATTGAATCATAAATCATAAATCATGAATTGAATCATGAATCATGAATCGAATCATGAATCATGAATTGAATCATAAATCATGAATCATGAATCGAATCATGAATCATGAATTGAATCATGAATCATGAATCATGAATCATGAATCGAATCATAAATTATGAATCATGAATCGAATCATGAATCATGAATCGAATCATGAATCATGAATCATGAATCGAATCATGAATCTCGAATCATGAATTGAATCATGAATCATGAATTGAATCATGAATTGAATTATAAATCATGAATCATGAATGTGAATCATGAATCATAAATCGAATGATGAATCATGAATTGAATCATGAATAATAAATCATGAATCGAATCATGAATCATGAATTATGAATCGAATCATGAATCATGAATCATGAATCATGAATTGAATCATGAATCATGAATCATGAATCATGAATCGAATCATGAATCATGAATTGAATCATGAATCATGAATCATGAATTAAATCATGAATCATGAATCATGAATTGAATCATGAATCATGATTCGAATCATGAATTAAATAATAAATCATGAATCATAAATTGAATCATGAATCGAATCATGAATCATGAATCATGAATTGAATCATAAATTGAATCATAAAGTCATAAATCATGAATTGAATCATGAATCATGAATCAAATCATGAATCATGAATTGAATCATGATTTATGAATCATGAATTAAATCATGAATCATGAATCATGAATCGAATCATGAATCATGAATCGAATCATGAATTATGAATCATGAAGCATGAATTGAATCATGAATCATGAATCATGAATCATGAATTAAATCATAAATCATGAATCATGAATCGAATCATGAATCATGAATCGAATCATGAATTGAATCATGAATCATGAATTATGATTCGAATCATGAATCATGAATTGAGATCATGAATCATAATCATGAATCAAATCATGAATCATGAATTATGAATCGAATCATGAATCATGAATTGAATCATGAATCATGAATCATGAATTGAATCATGAATCATGAATCATGAATCGAATCATGAATCATGAATTGAATCATGAATCATGAATCATGAATCGAATCATGAATCATGAATCATGAATTGAATCATGAATTGAATCATAAATTGAATCATAAATCATAAATCATGAATTGAATCATGAATCATGAATCGAATCCTGAATCATAAATCATGAATGTGAATCATGAGATCGAATCATGAATCGATTGAATCATGAATTGAATCATAAATTGAAATCATAAATCATAAATCATGAATTAAATAATGAATCAAGAATCATGAATTGAATCATGAATCATGAATCGAATCATGAATCATGAATTGAATCATGAATCATGAATTGAATCATAAATTGAATCATAATCATAAATCATGAATTGGATCTTGAATCATGAATCGAATCATGAATCATGAATTGAATCATAAATCATGAATCATAAATCGAATCATGAATCATGAATTGAATCATGAATCATGAATCATGAATCATGAATCGAATCATAAATTATGAATCATGAATCGAATCATGAATCATGAATCGAATCATGAATCATGAATCATGAATCGAATCATGAATCTCGAATCATGAATTGAATCATGAATCATGAATTGAATCATGAATTGAATTATAAATCATGAATCATGAATTGAATCATGAATCATAAATCGAATGATGAATCATGAATTGAATCATGAATCATAAATCATGAATCGAATCATGAATCATGAATTATGAATCGAATCATGAATCATGAATCATGATCATGAATTGAATCATGAATCATGAATCATGAATCATGAATCAAATCATGAATCATGAATTGAATCATGAATCATGAATCATGAATTGAATCATGAATCATGAATCATGAATTGAATCATGAATCATGATTCGAATCATGAATTAAATAATAAATCATGAATCATAAATTGAATCATGAATCATGAATCGAATCATGAATCATGAATCATGAATTGAATCATAGAATTGAATCATAAGATCATAAATCATGAATTGAAGTCATAAATCATGAATCAAATCATGAATCATGAATTGAATCATGATTTATGAATCATGAATTAAATCATGAATCATGAATCATGAATCGAATCATGAATCATGAATCGAATCATGAATTATGAATTATGAAGCATGAATTGAATCATGAATCATGAATCATGAATCATGAATCATGAATTAAGATCATGAATCATGAATCATGAATCGAATCATGAATCATGAATCGAATCATAAATTGAATCATGAATCATGAATTGAATCATAAATTGAATCATAAATCATAAATCATGAATTGAATCATAAATCATGAATCATGAATTATTAATCATGAATCGAATCATGAATCATGAATCATGAATTGAATCATAATCATGAATTGAATCATGAATCATGAATCATGAATTAAATAATAAATCATGAATAATGAATTGAATCATGAATCATGAATCGAATCATGAATCATGAATCATGAATTGAATCATAAATTGAATCATAAATCATAAATCATGAATTGAATCATGAATCATGAATCGAATCATGAATCATGAATCATGAATTGAATCATGAATCATGAATCATAAATTAAATCATGAATCATTAATCATGAATTAATTAAATCATGAATCATGAAATGAATCATGAATCATGAAATGAATCATGAATTGAATCATGAATCATGAATCATGAATTAAATCATGAATCCTGAAATGAATTATGAATGAATCATGAATCATGAATTGAATCAAGAAATCATGAAATGAATCATGAATTGAATCATGAATCGTGAATCATGAATTGAATCATGAATCATGAAATGAATCATGAATTGAATCATGAATCATGAAATGAATCATGAATTGAATCATGAATCATGAATCAAATCATGAATCATGAATTAAATCATGAATCATGAATTGAATCATGAATCATGAATCGAATCATGAATCATGAATCATGATTGAATCATTAATCATCAATTGAATCATAAATTGAATCATGAATCATGAATCATGAATTGAATCATGAATCATGAATTGAATCATCAATTGAATCATAAATCATGAATCATAAATTGAATCATAAATCATAAATCATGAATTGAATCATGAATCATGAATCGAATCATGAATCATGAATCGAATCATGAATGTCGAATCATGAATTGAATCATGAATCATGAATTGAATCATGAATTGAATTATAAATCATGAATCATGAATTGAATCACGAATCATAAATCGAATGATGAATCATGAATTGAATCATGAATCATAAATCATGAATCGAATCATGAATCATGAATTATGAATCGAATCATGAATCATGAATCATGAATCATGAATTGAATCATGAATCATGAATCATGAATCGAATCATGAATCATGAATTGAATCATGAATCATGAATCATGAATTGAATCATGAATCATGAATCATGAATTGAATCATGAATCATGATTCGAATCATGAATTAAATAATAAATCATGAATCATAAATTGAATCATGAATCATGAATCGAATCATGAATCATGAATCATGAATTGAATCATAAATTGAATCATAAATCATAAATCATGAATCGAATCATGAATCATGAATCGAATCATGAATTATGAATCATGAAGCATGAATTGAATCATGAATCATGAATCATGAATCATGAATCATGAATTAAATCATGAATCATGAATCATGAATCGAATCATGAATCATGAATCGAATCATGAATTGAATCATGATACATGAATTGAATCATAAATTGAATCATAAATCATAAATCATGAATTGAATCATAAATCATGAATCATGAATTATTAATCATGAATCGAATCATGAATCATGAATCATGAATTGAATCATGAATCATGAATTGAATCATGAATCATGAATCATGAATTAAATAATAAATCATGAATATGAATTGAATCATGAATCATGTATCGAATCATGAATCATGAATCATGAATTGAATCATAAATTGAATCATAAATCATAAATCATGAATTGAATCATGAATCATGAATCGAATCATGAATCATGAATCATGAATTGAATCATGAATCATGAATCATAAATTAAATCATGAATCATTGAATCATGAATCGAATCATGAATCATGAATCGAATCATGAATTATGAATCATGAAGTATGAATTGAATCATGAATCATGAATCGAATCATGAATCATGAATTAAATCATGAATCATGAATTGAATCATGAATCATGAATCATGAATTGAATCATGAATCATGAATCAAATCATGAAACATGAATTGAATCATGAATCATGAATTGAATCATGAATCATGAATTGCATCATGAATCATGAATTGCATCATGAATCATAATCATAAATTAATTAAATCATGAATCATGAAATGAATCATGAATCATGAAATGAATCATGAATTGAAGTCATGAATCATGAATCATGAAATGAATCATGAATCATGAAATGAATCATGAATTGAATCATGAATCATGAATCATGAATTAAATCATGAATCCTGAAATGAATTATGATTGAATCATGAATCATGAATTGAATCAAGAATCATGAAATGAATCATGAATTGAATCATGAATCGTGAATCATGAATTGAATCATGAATCATGAAGATGGAATCATGAATTGAATCATGAATCATGAAATGAATCATGAATTGAATCATGAATCATGAATCAAATCATGAATCATGAATTAAATCATGAATCATGAATTGAATCATGAATCATGAATCGAATCATGAATCATGAATCATGATTTGAATCATTAATCATCAATTGAATCATAAATTGAATCATGAATCATGAATTGAATCATGAATCATGAATTGAATCATCAATTGAATCATAAATCATGAATCATAAATTGAATCATAAATCATAAATCATGAATTGAATCATGAATCATGAATCGAGATCATGAATCATGAATCGAATCATGAATTCGAATCATGAATTGAATCATGAATCATGAATTGAATCATGAATTGAATTATAAATCATGAATCATGAATTGAATCATGAATCATAAATCGAATGATGAATCATGAATTGAATCATGAATCATAAATCATGAATCGAATCATGAATCATGAATTATGAATCGAATCATGAATCATGAATCATGAATCATGAATTGAATCATGAATCATGAATCATGAATCGAATCATGAATCATGAATTGAATCATGAATCATGAATCATGAATTGAATCATGAATCATGAATCATGAATTGAATCATGAATCATGATTCGAATCATGAATTAAATAATAAATCATGAATCATAAATTGAATCATGAATCATGAATCGAATCATGAATCATGAATCATGAATTGAATCATAAATTGAATCATAAATCATAAATCATGAATTGAATCATGAATCATGAATCAAATCATGAATCATGAATTGAATCATGATTTATGAATCATGAATTAAATCATGAATCATGAATCATGAATCGAATCATGAATCATGAATCGAATCATGAATCATGAAGCATGAATTGAATCATGAATCATGAATCATGAATCATGAATCATGAATTAAATCATGAATCATGAATCATGAATCGAATCATGAATCATGAATCGAATCATGAATTGAATCATGATACATGAATTGAATCATAAATTGGAATCATAAATCATAAATCATGAATTGAATCATAAATCATGAATCATGAATTATTAATCATGAATCGAATCATGAATCATGAATCATGAATTGAATCATGAATCATGAATTGAATCATGAATCATGAATCATGAATTAAATAATAAATCATGAATAATGAATTGAATCATGAATCATGTATCGAATCATGAATCATGAATCATGAATTGAATCATAAATTGAATCATAAATCATAAATCATGAAGTGAATCATGAATCATGAATCGAATCATGAATCATGAATCATGAATTGAATCATGAATCATGAATCATAAATTAAATCATGAATCATGAATCATGAATCGAATCATGAATCATGAATCGAATCATGAATTATGAATCATGAAGTATGAATTGAATCATGAATCATGAATCGAATCATGAATCATGAATCATGAATTAAATCATGAATCATGAATTGAATCATGAATCATGAATCATGAATTGAATCATGAATCATGAATCAAATCATGAAACATGAATTGAATCATGAATCATGAATTGAATCATGAATCATGAATTGCATCATGAATCATGAATTGCATCATGAATCATTAATCATAAATTAATTAAATCATGATTCATGAAATGAATCATGAATCATGAAATGAATCATGAATTGAATCATGAATCATGAATCATGAATTAAATCATGAATCCTGAAATGAATTATGAATTGAATCATGAATCATGAATTGAATCAAGAATCATGAAATGAATCATGAATTGAATCATGAATCGTGAATCATGAATTGAATCATGAATCATGAAATGAATCATGAATTGAATCATGAATCATGAAATGAATCATGAATTGAATCATGAATCTTGAATCAAATCATGAATCATGAATTAAATCATGAATCATGAATTGAATCATGAATCATGAATCGAATCATGAATCATGAATCATGATTTGAATCATTAATCATCAATTGAATCATAAATTGAATCATGAATCATGAATCATGAAGTGAATCATGAATCATCAATTGAATCATCAATTGAATCATAAATCATGAATCATCAATTGAATCATGAATTGAATCATAAATCATGAATCATGAATTGAATCATGAATCATGAATCATGAATTGACTCATGATTCATGAATTGAATCATGAATAATGAATCATGAATCATGAATTGAATCATGAATCATGAATCATGAATTGAATTATGAATCGTGAATCGAATCATGAATCATGAATTAAATAAGGAATCATGAATTATGATTGAATCATGAATCATAAATCGAATCATGAATCATGAATTGAATCATGAATCATGAATTGAATCATGAATCATGAATCGAATCATGAATCATGAATTGAATCATGAACCATGAATCATGAATCGAATCATGAATCATGAATCATGAATCGAATCATGAATCATGAATTGAATCATGAATCATGAAGTGAATCATGAATCATGAATTGAGATCATGAATCATGAATTGAATCATGAATCATGAATCATGAATCATGATTTGAATCATAAATTATGAATCATGAATCATGAATCGAATCATGAAACATGAATCGAATAATGAATCATGAATCATGAATCGAATCATGAATCTCGAATCATGAATTGAATCATGAATAATGAATTGAATCATGATTTGAATCATAAATCATGAATCATGAATTGAATCATGAATCATAAATCATGAAACGAATCATGAACCATGAATTATGATTCAAATCATGAATCATGAATTGAATCATGAATCATAAATCATGAATCAAATCATGAATCATGAATTATGAATCGAATCATGAATCATGAATTGAATCATGAATCATGAATCATGAATTGAATCATGAATCATGAATCATGAATCATGAATCGAATCATGAATCATGAATTGAATCATGAATCATGAATCATGAATCGAATCATGAATCATTAATCATGAATTATGAATCATGAATTGAATCATGAATCATGAATTGAATCATGAATCATGAATCATGAATCGAATCATGAATCATGAATCATGAATTGAATCATGAATCATGAATTGAATCATGAAGCATGAATCATGAGATCATGAATCGAATCATAAATTATGAATCATGAATCATGAATCGAATCATGAATCATGAATCGAATCATGAATCATGAATCATGAATCGAATCATGAATCTCGAATCATGAATTGAATCATGAATAATGAATTGAATCATGAATTGAATCATAAATCATGAATCATGAATTGAATCATGAATCATAAATCATGAATCGAATCATGAACCATGAATTATGATTCGAATCATGAATCATGAATTGAATCATTAATCATAAATCATGAATCAAATCATGAATCATGAATTATGAATCGAATCATGAATCATAAATTGAATCATGAATCATGAATCATGAATCATGAATCATGAATCATGAATCGAATCATGAATCATGAATTGAATCATGAATCATGAATCGAATCATGAATCATGAATCATGAATTGAATCATGAATCATGAATCATGAATCATGAATCATGAATCATGAATCGAATCATGAATCGATTCATGAATCATGAATCATGAATCGAATCATGAATCATGAAATGAATCATGAATTGAATCATGAATTGAATCATAAATCATGAATCATGAATTGAATCATGAATCATGAATCGAATCATAATTCATGAATTGAATCATGAATCATGAATCATGAATCATGAATCGAATCATGAATCATGATTTGAATCATGAATCGTGAATTGAATTATGAATCATGAATCATGAATCATGAATTGAATCATGAATCATGAATCATGAATCATGAATCGAATCATGGAATCATAAATCGAATCATGAATCATGAATTGAATCATGAATCATGAATCATGAATTGAATCATGAATCATGAATCATGAATCATGAATCGAATCATGAATCATGAATTGAATCATGAATCATGAATCATGAATCGAATCATGAATCATGAATCATGAATTATGAATCATGAATTGAATCATGAATCATGAATTGAATCATGAATCATGAATCGAATCATGAATCATGAATCATGAATTGAATCATGAATCATGAATTGAATCATAAATCATTAATCATGAATCATGAATCGAATCATAAATTATGAATCATGAATCATAATCGAATCATGAATCATAAATCGAATCATGAGATCATTGAATCATGAATCGAATCATGAATCTCGAATCATGAATTGAATCATGAATAATGAATTGAATCATGAATTGAATCATAAATCATGAATCATGAATTGAATCATGAATCATAAATCATGAATCGAATCATGAACCATGAATTATGATTCGAATCATGAATCATGAATTGAATCATGAATCATAAATCATGAATCAAATTATGAATCATGAATTATGAATCGAATCATGAATCATGAATTGAATCATGAATCATGAATCATGAATTGAATCATGAATCATGAATCATGAATCGAATCATGAATCATGAATTGAATCATGAATTATGAATCATGAATCGAATCATGAATCATGAATCATGAATTGAATCATGAATCATGAATCATGAATCATGAATCATGAATCATGAATCATGAATCGAATCATAAATCATGAATCATGAATTGAATCATGAATCATGAATCATGAATCATGAATCATGAATCATGAATCGAATCATGAATCATGAATCGATTCATGAATCATGAATCATGAATCGAATCA